>NW_027107314.1:1423394-1425770 GCF_000696795.3 Halyomorpha halys | reverse complement strand
GACTTCCGGGTTTACCCAGCCTTATTAATTGGGTAATAACCTGGCGGTCTAGCATGATTTTGAACAAATCATCTCCTGGCACAACCGTTGGTCTTGTAACAGTACTTCCTTACAAAATACTACACTCCTGACCCTTTATGAGTTGTAGTGGTATAGATTTAATTTTTTTTTCAGTGACTATTTGTAAATGTCAACTTAATTTCCCTGCATTAGGTATACAAGAATTAATTAATGAGCTATCTTCATTTACTATAACCAAATGCTGAACCCACATCATACACGTTGTTGTTCTTGGTATGCTTTTATTTGGAAATATATTTAGTAAAACAAACTTGTAAGTTTGATGGTTTGTGTATATATACTTATAGATTTGTTAACAATATTAGATTTGTCAGGAATTTAGTTCAGCATCATACAGAACGAGATCTTTAACTTGATGATAAAGTTATAACGGATTGTTATCATAAATTCTAATATTTTTTGAACTACCCTTAATGAGTAATAATCTATGTTTGGTTCGTTATAGGTGTGTATGCTTGAATATAATAACGTGGATTTATTTTAGCTTAAAAGTACTACAAAATATTTATTTTCAATCTATCTAATGCGGATTTATCTTTCTGACTCTATGGTTTCTCCTTCAGCGTATTGAGCAGCCCTCGGAGAGACAGAGCAAGACAGCTGGAAAATGAGGTTGTTAGGAGGCAGGTGGACCTGCCATCTTAGAACACGTGTTCTTTCACGTGTTGGGACACTTAGATCGATCGGTCCGGACTCTCTTGGTTTTACGATGTCGTAAGGCCTTTGAGTGCTGCACCAGATTGTTTTCTGTGGGGTGAGAGCGATCTACTACTTCCAGCAACCTCCCGGTTATATGATATTTTTGGACGAGACCTCTATGTACGATTCATCTTGTTAACTAACCAATGCATCTGTTGCATCCGTTGTAATTTTATTTAAATGTTTTGGATTATTATTTTTATATAAAAGCAAGGTAATATTATTAAATTACTTGTTTTCCAATGGACTGAAAATAATTTTTTTTTTCAGAATTACGAATAGTTTTTCATTGTCATTAATCTTCATAATATTTATATTTATAGTATATTTTATTTCTCGAACCACAAAATTAATTTTTGCACCAATAGCGTGGTTATAACAATTTGCTAAACTTACATGGATTACTTACCTCTAAATTCTGCAATATACATTTTAACTACCCTATATTCTATTTTTTATGAGTTTAATTTATTTTTTTCTTGTTGTTTTTTTCTTCTCAAAAGCTACAAAAAGGATTTTCTATTATTATTATTGATATTATTTTATTAGAATTAACACAATTTGATCAGGTTCATGTGTTATTCATTGAACGCAGTTATGTATTAATTTTAATAAATAGAAAAACCTACAAAATTTCGGGGTTAATATACAGTAAAATAACGATATTCTACGACATAAGAAACCTAAGAAAATAATTCATTAATTTTGGAATTAGTTAAGGATGCAATAGTTTAAGGTTATTGTATATTTGTAGACATTGACTCATTTTTATTTAATTAGTAAGTTTTAATGTTAAAAATATATATTGTTCCTACTGTTTTTTATTCAATTTACTGAAGGATATATTGCAATGTCTTTAAGATTTTAAAGGTCTTGAGAATGAACAGATGCCCGAAACGTTGATAACTTAAATGGAATATTAAATTCATTAATTAATTGAAGATATAAAAAAGGTTTATGTTCAAAGCAATCGCGATCTTGCATATAGCTAACATATATTCGATATTTCTTAAGTTTAATTTATTTCCTCTTCTAAAATCCTAATAAGTCAAATTGCTTTATTATTATTATTTTAAAATCCTTTATAATTCATGCTCTCGTCGGGGCTGTTTTAGCGATGTAATATATTGAAAAATATATTTTTCAGCTATTTTCGAGCTGATATTGTGCTCAGGGTGTCCGATTTGGTTTACGTGCTTTGCAAGTCCCAACCACAAATGAATAAAAAAAAATGACCCCTTTTGGAGAGGCTGGGAACAAAAACTACTGTAAATGTTTGGATTAAAAAAAAGATAAGACTCCAATAGGCTCCAATTTCTTTAAAACCTTCCATATTCGGATACAGGTTTTAATACTCTAATTCAATTTGAAGGAACTGTAGGGCAGTGCGAAATTTTTAAAACCTTGAAAAATTCCTCTGAACATGATAAAATATTGGCAGAGATTTTATTTTCAGTGAAAAATGACAACAACAATTGGGTCACTCTATGGCAATTCAACACATTTTTGAACTTGAACTCGTAAACGGGCTAAAAAGGTGACAAATACAAGTTTTGGAATTACTGTTGATGCTTTCCTAATTTAGCAAGAGTTATG
>NW_027107314.1:1421085-1422766 GCF_000696795.3 Halyomorpha halys | reverse complement strand
TATTCATACCAACCTCTGAGTTCCTAATTTTTATATAATGCAAAAAAATTGTTGATACAGATTTGTTTAGTAGTTACAGAAAAGCATCCATTTGAACTCAACACTTATTATTATTATCTTAACTCTTAAAACGTTTCAGCCATTTCGGCCATTTTCAAGGATCTATTAATAAAAAATGTTTAAATACATTCCATTCATTATAAATTAATTTTAAAAGGATCATAAAAAATTACATTTCCTACCTTATTAAACTATCACAGCCAAAACATTGGCAATCAACATAGTTGTAGGCCATTTTGCATTTATCAAATTATTTATCATTTTCTTTAAAACTTCTTAAATTATGAAAACATTATGCTCTAATAAATTAACCTTCATCGCAATTTCTGAAATACCATTATTATTCTCACATTTAAATTTACTGGATTACAATTTCTGTTTCAATTACTCATTTTATCAACACCATTGAATAACCCATCTCAGTGTCCCAGGGTTGCCATATCCTCCAAATATTTTCAATTTTATTCTATTTTTTTTATTCTTCTAAATTAGTATTTAAAATATCTATTAATTTTAATTACATATTATTTATTTTACCAAAAAAAGTCATGATTATAAATTAACTTAGCTTAAAATTTCGGCATAATACTGGTTCAAATTTTTTGTATCTGATTTAAAATTAACAGTATAATTGACATTCTCTGATATACATATACATATATAATAGATATACCCCTAACATTTTTGTTTTGAAGGTATTGTTTTCTTTATGCAAAATTATTGTATTTTCAAATCAAAATTATGCTTATTTTGGGTACATACATCAATGTTTTTTTATTTGGGTGGGTCTTTGGTCTTATTTTCTACATCATTATTATGCTGATATATTCTTATAACAACAAGTTGTTTTTCATACTAACCTCCGAGTTCCTCATTTTTCTTCATCCGCCACCGATCTTCTTCTTTTTCACGTAAAAGGTTCTTCTAGGGGATCTTCTCTCCTTCATGTTAAACAGTCTTTCATCTTTTAATGTCGCCGTACTGTACTCTCTTATTTTTTCTAATATTTTTCGTACTCTTCCATTAGTTCACTTTGCCAATTTTTATTAATATCTAACATAATAAAGTCCAAAAGTGTGTAGAATTACATGGAATGACTTATTCACTAATTTTAAGTATTATTCAATAGTTATATTATGGGAAAACATAATTCATCTTATAAATTGAAGTAATAAAATTAATAAGAATTAGGGAGCGAGAGAAATAGTAAAGTTAAAAGAACTACTGTTGCTCCTCGTCCCTAAATCAGATCTTTAGCCCGTTCCTTAACAATGACACAAAGAGAGAAGAAAAAGCCCCGAGCCGAGGCAGAATTTGTGAGGGCAATTTATTTAAAACCAGGGAGGGGGTGCTAAAGCATAGGAGCAGGGAAGGGACAAAACAGTCTCTATGAGAATAAATGGACGCGCTTTGATTAAAATCTGCCTTTGGCCCTGGTCTGAAGTCTGCATGGACCGTTATCTACTCGACTGAGTTGTCTCTAACCTGTCGTTTCGCTTTATTCCATTCAAGTTCTTTCAACATCAATATTCAAATTAAATCAATATCATTATATTTGACCACCTAATAAATGGGATAACGAACGTTGTATAAATAATAAATATTGAAAAAATAAATAGTT
>NW_027107314.1:1414637-1419027 GCF_000696795.3 Halyomorpha halys | reverse complement strand
AGACCACTAATCACCAATTAACATTATTGTCAGTTTGTTCTTATTTAAATTCAAAAATTATTCCTATTTGGAATAATATCGAGCTTTTAATGTTTTAGAATTTTTCAACAGGGATTTTCTATCAAAAGTTCATGTATTCACTTCTCAAAAGTAAAGGTTTTTATATTAAAATAAGATTTTTACAACCAAAACCAAAATTTTTGTTTTGTTTTTTTTTAATTTAAATTTTCTTGTACGAGACCCCTTTCATAAAACATTTTAAATAATGATCTTACTTTGATTCACTTGATCCACACTAGTTTGGTGGAAAACTCAGCTAATATTTTGTTTTTCCAATTTATGTCTTATTTTGCCTTCTCTTTCTTGTCCTGACATCCGCTTGCCCAAGTCATTATTTATTATGTAACTATTTAGATCTAAGTCCGTTGATTCATTTACAATAGATACAGGGCATATCCTTTATAGGGCCTCGTCACTGGAAGAATGGGAAGGGTAATTTAACATGTTTCACAATGCTGAATAGCTTGACATGTATCCAGTAAATGCAGTTGAAGTTATATAGCATAGCTGCGATTTTAACATCGTTCGATAACTTTGAATAGATATTTACAAACGTATGTAACATGCAGAAAACGATTTGTAGCTCGAAAAAACATTATTAAATTGTAAACCCGCTTCTTAATCTTAGTGTTCAAGCGGCCTGTAGAAGGCTCTGGGAGCACACAGCTGATCAGAGAACAAGCCACAGCTGGGAAGGGGGAGTTGGGTCTACACCAAACTCATTTTGGCGGGGCGAGTGTTAGTGTTAATTACATTTGTTCCCGCCGGCGGGAGATTGGGGAGGGGGAGGTAGAGGGAGCCAGACCCGTCCGCTATACGGCGCCTTCTTGTGGCCGCCCTTGTAAACACGATCACTCGCTCATTAGCCCCATCGAGTTGAGAATCGATCCTGAAGCTAGTCGATAGCTAATTACTACAATATCCTTAGGACTTAAAGGCCTCAGGTTACTGTTTAGTCATTATGTATTAGTCAATAGCTCTTTGATCAAAAGTCACAATTTACTAATCCTTCAGTAAATTCCAATTTATTTATATAACATTCCCATTGTGGATTAACTTTTCCAAATGTAAAAGCTTAATACACCAACTTAAGACTTCAATGTTTGAGATTCATACCTGTAGAATTAAGTTCTCAAATAAATGGTCTGGACTAACCTATTAATTATTTCTAGTTGCTCTGGTAAAAAAAATCAACACTTACGCTGGAACCTACAAGAATCTTGGCCTTGGATAAATTATTTAATAAAACAGCTGTCCAACGGATGTCATAAACACATTGTGTGAACACATTTTCACATTATGCAAGGACTAAACCGCAAACATCGTTAATCGACACAAACCAATAAACAGTCAAAGTTTATTGAAAGGAGTGTTATTTATATATATATATATATTTATGTTATTTGAATATTTATGTGACAAATCTAAAATATTTTCTAGTAATCGTGAGTGGCAAAAATTAATTTAGTATCAATCGATGATATACGTTCGTCATGTTCATCAGTTTTTTAATCAGCCATTTTGAAGAACACAAATTACAATACTGACACAAGCCGTCTAAACTCTGCAACTAACCAATCGCAAATAAGTGCACATTCCTCTCGTTCGGTTGATTGGGTAGAACGGCACTGGCATTACAGTAAAAATAAAATTTTAAAACTTTTAAATCTCTGCTATATATTTGGCAGAAGTGTATTCAATTTTATTCTAATCCTCATGTTCTATTACCATTAAAAATCGTGCGACTAGCTTGTGGAGTCCTAACCTTAAATATTAGTGTAACATGTATGGAATATTTTATCGTATATAGTACTTACTATTTTTGAAAATAGGTGTTTAGACAGCACATATTTTATTGTAATACATATTATCATTATTCTTCAATTCCATTATTTGTTTCCATTTCTCATTATAACTAATACTTTCTTTACATTTAGGTTTACCACGTATTATCTTTTAACACGTGGCCGTTACTGATTAATTAATTAGGTTTATACTTTTATTTTTTTAAGAATTTTTAAATAAAAAGCTGAAGCTTACATCTTGAAAACTCAACTAGTTATTTTAATATTGTATGTAAAACATCATGCCTGTTTATATTGTTCGTAGATCTGCTATCATAAGTATTTTTTGTTTAATTTTTAACGTTAGTGAAAGTTTTTAATACGATTTGTTTTTCTCTAATTAGATATAGTCAATGAAAAGTACTGTTCCTAATTTAAATCTTTTATATTTTATTTTATTACTTCAATAACGACGTTTCAGGGCTTATCCTGAGGTGTCTACAAACGAATTCACGATATTCATCCTTTTCAAGCAACAATAAATAAATATATCACAATTCCTTTTATAAATTTAAAAACAATTTCCTGATTAAATATATCTTTTAATATTACATTTTATTTTCTCCTTATTAGTCTTAAATATTAACAATAAACATATTGCTTTCCATTTAACAAAACATTAGTAATTAAGAATTCTCACTTAATTATAAGTAAGGAAATCTCAACTCTAATATACCTTCTTGAACCAGGTTATATTTATCATTGGTAACAAATAGAATACAACTAAATGAAATCTCTCCTACTTCTATTTCACGAAAGATAACTAAGTATTTACATTTTTTTTTTTAAACTATATTAAATGTATATCGTTATCTGAAATTTTATTATCTATATTTTCATATAAATCTGTAATCCTCCTTCGATTAGGGTTGTTTATATTGCTAAAATACTGTTTAAATAGTATTATCGTTATTTTTATTATTATTTCCTATAGTGTTTATCGTTCACTATATCTTATTACATCAATGAAACTCATCCAGTAGAACATATAACTTTATTTGTATTTCTGTTTATGTTTCATCTAAGTTGTTTGGTAAATATTTAAAAAAAGAAGTAAAATTATAGATAAATATTTGTATTGTGAATCCTTCAAGTGTGTTGCAACTCGCAAAATAGTATTCACAACATTCTTCATTCCTAAGGAAGTGCAATCATCCAAAATTAATTTTCGACCTTGCACAAGGCCAACAAAATCTGCCAGTAATGATCTGAAGCATCAAGAAGCATCCTCTGCCGACCACCTGCTGCAGCGGAATTAAACAAGAGTCGGGAAGAAAAAAGGCAGTTATCTCACCCCAATTTTTGATTACTTTAATGAAAACTAAGTATAATTTCTAGTCAAAATTGATGAGTTTGCCTAGTATAGGTAGGGGGAATAAAAAATGGCGGCTGTTTTAAAACTTTAATTTTTCATTTGGGGCTCTATATCTTAAAAGCTACCAACACTAGAAAATCTAAGAGAACATTATTTAAAGAAGAGTAAATTTGCTGAAATATTAGCGCTAAAAGAGCTATTTACGTCTAATAGTTCTCGAGATATAGCTTTTTAAAAATCTTCTGAAAGATTAGTGGTTAGTTTATTTTGAGAAATCTATATCTCAGGAACTATGTGACGTACAGATATCTATTAGCACTCAAATTAAAGCTAGTATAATGAACTATAAAGACGTTTATGATCTTTACCTTCGTAGGAATAGTAGTTACCATGATGTATGCTATACATGTATGCTATATCATGTATATATGCTAAAATAAATTGATTTATAGTTGTTCGGACAATAAGTTTGATTTATGAAAAACTACATTTCAGAAACCATTAGACGTTCAGATGTCTGCCAGCGCTCAAATTAAAGCTAGTTAAATTTACTACAAACTAGTTAATAATGTTTATCTTTGTAGTACTAGTAGTTTTTATGATATTTTACAAATTAAACTCATAAAATGTTAATTTCTAGTTGTTCGTATAAAATGTTGGATATTTGAAAAAAAAAAATCTCTAGATCCATATGACGCAAATATGTCTGGTAACACTCAAAATAAAGGAAATTTAACTTACTATACAGTAGTTTATGACACTTATCTTCGTAGGTGTAGTAGTTTTTATGATATTCACATATGAATATAAATTTGCAAAATGAAAATTTGTCCGAACAACTATAAATCAATTTATTTTAGCGAATTTCATTTACTATTACTCCTACATCATAAACTACTAGCTAGCTCATTAAACTAACTTTTATTTGAGTGCTAATAGACATATTTACAAGCTATATCTCGAAAACTATTTAACGTAAATAACTCTATTAGGGCTCTTATTTTAGCAAATTTACTCTTCTTTAAATGACGTTCTCTTAGGTTTTCTTGTGTTGTTTTTAAGATTTAGAGGTCCGAATGAAAAATTAGTTTTTTTTTATCGCATTGAAACAGCCGCCATTTTTTTTATCCCCCTACCTATACTTGGCAGACTTATCAATTTTGACTATTAA
>NW_027107314.1:1411192-1414117 GCF_000696795.3 Halyomorpha halys | reverse complement strand
TTCTTAAAGTTCATTGATGATTGCTCTAGCTGAATTCTTGATCTATAGTTAGGAGTTAATGCTTATATGGGCGAGGAACCACAAGAATCGATATTATGACTCACTGTACTTGGTTAAAACATGCTGAGCCATTCTCGATCGATTTCGTTTGGGATATGCAATAGATGTATGTGTGCGTTTTTATCTATATTTTTACAATGGAAGAGAATCAATAGTATTTCTTTATTAGCTAAATAGTAATTTATTCAAACTAGAAATAGAATACACGGAATTTTAGTAGTATCTCATGGTGGTTACTACTCCTTTAACTATTCCTCCTGGTTCTGAACTCTTTCTTTATTAAACGTTAGCAATACAATAAAGAGGAATTTTACAATTTAAATATAATAAAATTTATAAATTTATTTATTTTTTAATATTTAGACCATAATTAAATAGATAAGCCGTTGCAAATGTGTGTTAGTTAAAACTGTAGTTTTGAGATGTACTATATTTCATGGGAAGTTCTATTAAGAGTTAGTTTTATGAACAGCTTTCTCTGTCAAAACATCTAAGTTACCAGCACAAAGTAAAAGGTAACAGCATTTTCAAGTAAAATCCACCCAGTAATTATTTTTTGATGAAAATGAATTGGGATGAGTTACACCAAGCAACTATATCGCTCTGAAAGGCGGATATAATTAAATAAAGTTGTTCTAATTACACTATATATATTTATTATTTTTAATCAATATTTTTTTATTTTAATTAGTATATACGTCCCTTTTATGTATTTACACATTCGTAGTTGTCGACAAAGCTCAGATTGTCATGGTTAGTCGGAGACGTGTGGCATGAGGTGTTTGCCGTTCGTAATGCAGTTGTCTAGTACTGGTTGACTCACTCAAAGGTGATTAGTAAGTCGACTATAGGGCTGCTTGTGCCATTAAACGCCACGTGTCCTGTTTGCACTGGGTCACGTGTGCTTAGAACGCCGCCTGTTCTCCAACGACCCTCATGCGATCTACACCGTCTGTAGTTAGCTGCCGATTTATCTGTTCGTCGTCCTTGTATTTTATTACTCGTTCCGGTTCATTGTTACCATACAACCAAGCCTGGCCACTTTCTGTTTAGTTGAATCTGAAGAGTCGAACAATTGTCAACTTGAAATTTTCTGCCGAAGAATGGAAATTCGCCGGATAGTAATACATCCTTATTCTGCTCTTATCAAAAAAGATGCACAATGTAAAAATATTTTTTTGATGAACCCATATTGAAGTGCTCCTCAAGTAATTAGATATCTCACCTAAAATCGTAAAGGTGTCAGTATCTACGGTGTAGATGAAATTTGGAAGATTGCTCATTGAGTAAATTTAGTGGTTAGAGAAATAATTTTTTTGACATGTACAGTTTAGCAAAATTTTCTTAAATCCTTGGCAGTTGGTTTAAGGATTGAATTGTTCTTTACAGTTTAGAATGAGTCTTTTTCTCTCAACTAATTATCGTTATCCAGAGATAGAAGCTCGCCGCGAACTTTTTCTCTAATGATCGGGTAAAAGTTTCCTCCCAGTTGGGCCAGCAGCAGATAACCCTTAATCGGTAGAACCGAAGCAGAAACTTGTAGAAAGATGACTTGGGCTGATGGGGCAAACCATTCTCAGAGATGGTGGTAATTTCCCCTGTGGCCTGGACCATCGACAATTAAAAGTTGTTGTTGCCACAGGTATATCCCGAGTCTAGCTTGAAGGTTCATGGAGGAACAGGACATCAAAGGACTGATCCTGGGCTTGAAGATGATATGCCCTGCCCTTTAATGACCTTCCCTGTATCTGAGACGTCTTATCCAGCCACAGTATGTTGTGAACTGGTCACTCCTCCCTTTGTCTACTTGATTACGATCTAAAACAGCAACTGAACTTTTTTGTGTGTGGAAAGTTTAGGGGAAACTCACTTCACTTTATGAATAGTTGAGGTTTTTTTTTCTTAATTTTAATTAATTAACATATTTCCTCAAAAAATGAACGGGTTATAACAAATTACGATGATTAAGAGTCATAAAGCGAATTTTACTCTTAGTTCCTGATGTTTATATTTTTCACTGATGAGCAGAGCTCAATTAAATTATCAACAGTTGGGATGCGGGAAAAGTAGTCCCCCCGTGACTGTTAACTTTAACCTTATTTTTTGTCGGTTCTCATGGATGCAGTTTCTACCGCCATCATTATCAACTAGCATTTAATCTATAGTTGATTCTCATGGCTACCAACTGACGCACGGTTACTACTCGTTATCTTTTTATGTGTACGTTCAGCTCATTAATTCACTTTTAATTTTTTTTTTTTTAATGGAGACTAGTATCTTTAAATACCAGTTACAGTCGAGAGAATCGCTGGTATCTTCCGGAGTCTTACTTTGCTTTGTTTCAAAAGTGTTGTAGAGGCGGGGGGAGGGGGGAGCGGGCAGACTCGGAAGTCTCAAGGCTAAATGTAAATATTGTCAACAACGGTTCTAAAGATTTTAATTAATCTCTTTACATTAATATCAATCCAAATGATCATTATCATCAGCTAGATATTTTGGTTATTTGGTTATATTGGACCGAGCCGTCTTGCATTGTTAATAATAATAAAAAATAAATTAATATGGACCATGAAAGAATATGATAATAAACTGAAGGAAAAAAGAGTCCATTTCTTGTAGTTTTTTTCCCCGAAAATGTCAGATTATTTTACTTTATTGAAGGTCACCAGAGGTGGAATTATGTTTTGTATTCCTCTCATAACCGATTGACGTTTTGGCTGTTATCTAGATGTTTAATATATATTTCTAAAACGTCTTCTAGCGTTGTGAAGCGGATGCAAAACGTTCTTTCACCTACTACATAGCATCAATGTATTTCTGATTTTGATGTTAAAGAAATTGAAGAATGGTATAAAAACTGGAGAA
>NW_027107314.1:1403547-1410467 GCF_000696795.3 Halyomorpha halys | reverse complement strand
AAATGTTAAAGAACATCCTGTGTAATGATTTTTACTACCTTTGCATTACTTTTTAGTTTCTACATTTTCATGATGGCTCATAAGAGAATATGTCCCCATTAATTACTGAGGGATATGTTAGGGTGCAGTAATTGTTGAACTTTTGTTTTTAAGAACTAGTCGGAATGATGTCGGTATCGGCGTCGATCTGAAGCACCTCGGATGAGCACTCTTGGGGCTGAGTGGCGCTATCCATTTCCAGCTCTAAGATGAAGGATATATTTAGCTCCTGGGAGTGGTGCAGATGTTGCCACAGCTGGGTCTGGGCGATCTCTTGACTTCTGACCTGTGTAAATTAGTCTTATGTTGATCCAACTGGCTGGGGTAATAACCCTTTGTCTTAGGGGCGAGAGAGGGAGAGCAAGAAGTGGTTGATGCCTAACAGCCTCTTACAGAATTACCAAACTCGAGTAGTTTGGGTTCGTACAATATTTAACCGTTTCAGTGAAAAGTTATTCCAGATTTCTACTTGTTTAACTAAAAAAAAATTTATAACTTGAAACCCATATTTGTGCAGTATAAAGCCAAAAATGTATAATCTACTTTTAATATTAATATAATAAAACTGTTATCTATTAAAGATTTACAATATTGTGCGAATGAGGCTATTATTACAGATTACTTTATTTAATCCTCTTTTTTTTCCGAACCCTCTAAAACAAAAATAAAAGTGAATTAATAAGTGCATTACTGTGAAAAAAGAAAAAGTAATTCGTGTTGTGGCATACCTTTTACTACCTTCGGTATTTTAAGGTTACCTGTTATGTTTAATATCACATGTGAGCTATCCATTCAAAGGAGCTTTTTAATCCTCATGAGTTTCATCTAGCTTAATAACGTATGAACATCTTTAGACAAATGATAAATCAAAAAAAGATTGTTGATTATTGATAACAAGATTATTAAACAATATACAACACTTTTATTATTAAACATAATTGACCTTATACTTGAATTAGAACGATATCTGTTAAGTATTTATATATTTTATATTTCTTTGGCAGTCGCCAAAAATTAAGTAAATCGAGTTGACTAAAAATTCAGTTGCGGGACCTCTTAAATTGTGTTAAATTGGTTAAGTCTAGATGCTTTCTATTGAGTAGAAATTCTGTCTCATTAAAAATTGAGTACCTGGCTTTATTCTGTTCTCGGATACTCTCAAAGGAAGCAACTAAACTTGACCAATTTAACACAACTTAAGCAGTCTTAACCTACATTCCGATTGATGAATTATAAAAACTGGGAGTCGTAAACACTTAACTGATGTGAGGGTCATCACTGTTTAAGGATTCTAATGCATTACATTATAAAGCAGTAAATCTTTCTTTGGTGTCAATTTAAAGTAAGATCTGTGTTTTATAGGGATTACTAGATGCAGAGAAATATGATCATAAATATTTGTGTCTGTCTTCTGTTAGCTTCATATTCATATTCATGAATATATTTATATTCATATTTGTGCAAAAAAAAAAAACTATATTACTTTTATTAAAAACCTAATTATCATAATAATAATTAAATGTTTCTATTATGTTTTTGAATTCACCACAATTTTAAGATACATCATAATTAAACAAGATGCTATTTAGTAAATCATATTAAATTATCGTATGGAACATAAAACATTGGATGTGACATTTCCTCCGAATTCCGTAAATCTACGTTGTTTGAAACGTCATTGTTTAAATTTAGTAAAACATATGAGCCAAAATTTTAATCGTACATTTGACTTCCTTTACTGTAGTGTTTTCAATAAAGTAAACTGTATTAATGATTTTTGTTCTTATTATGAATTCTGGAAAAATCAATTTAAAGCTGCCACAATATTAAGATTCAGGAAAATAAATTATTAAGTAAGGTGCTATTTAGACTGGTTTATTAAATTCTAGTATTAAAGCTAAAACATTGGATTTTCATTATTCGAATCTTCAATATTGTATAAGGAGAAGATGGTTTGGGGAGCGGTCAGAAATAATACAAATATGTTGAGACAAAAAAACTGATGAATGCTTGATATTCTGGCCGAAACGTTAGTAATATTAAATAAGTCTTATTTTTTCAACTTATTTGTGTTATTTCTGACCGCACCCCCAACCATCTTCTCTTAATATAAATTATCCTCGGTCAGCTATCTTCTCTTCATTCTTCAGTATTACATTTTAAAATTTCCTTTTTTTTTTTAATACAATGATATGATAAGGAACAGAATTGCTATTATTGAATCAAAAATTTTAACCGTGAATTTAATTTTCTTGATTTTATTATTTTCAACAAAAATCAATTTCGAGAAATATTTTATTTCAGGGGCATAATTTGAAACTTAATTGTAACGCTGTGAGCTTAACTTGTGTTTTTTCTAAAATAAAGAGATTTTGGTTTGTTTTCATCTCCGGCAGTTTGCGACCATTAATTGTGCTTGTCTCTAGTATCATTTAATTGAATATTGATTTTTAGATTCTTGATAATATTTATTTATTTTTTCCATAACTCACAGACAAATTTGTAAGTTTAAAGTTTTATGAAATTTATATCTTATTAGGTTCTCTTTTAAACTAGTTGTGCATTCTTTCCCTTCACTTTAATGCCATTACAGAATATCGGGGACTATTGATATTAAGGATCGTGTGTTGATAGGTTGATGACAAGGAGGCAGCGAATACGTGACAGAACTTGGGGACGCGGAGGGGGAAGGTTCATGAATAATGTGATCCTGGCGGAAGGCCTTCAGGTTCAGGTTTATAAAGGATAGAAGGATCTATCTTAAGTGTTTCCTCTGCCTTCCGTTCTAGCCTTAGCTTATCTATAGTCTCAGTTTAATTTCGTACTCATCTCCTTTCTTGTAGTTATCGACACACAATGTCAATCCGGATATATTTGCCTGAAAATAATTAACCCTTATATACTTTATACCTTTCATGCCGTTTTTCCATTTCATACGCTTTTTAAATATTGCTCGATTAAACTCTTTAATTCTTCTATTCCTGTTTTGAGCAAATTTTCAAGTGATATAGGACCGTCCCTCCACGGGGATTTTAGTGGGGTGGGTCCTGCCAGGAACATTGCCTTTTTTTGTTATGATCTCCTCTTGTGAGATTGTGACATGCGGTACATCGACCAACCTGCATCTGCCCAATTGTTATTTATTTTTTAACTAAAAAATTGTTCAAATGAAGCTTTTTTTTTTCTTTTTTGATGACTTCCTCACACATTTCTGACATACAGGGTGTTATCAACAGGTATAAAAATTATCGAGGAATTTATTCGAAACATAATGTAACAACTTGTAAAATTCTACTTCAAAAATTCAAATCATTAAATAAAGAAAGAAAATAATATGTTCAAAAGAAAATACTTATCAGAGAACATTAATTATACAGTGAATTTTAAAACAAATACAAGAACTTTGAAGGAAATCTATGCAGAGATTTTCAACAAAATTAATTTATGAAAAATATGGGTAAATTTCATGTTATTATTTACAGTTAACTCTGATATGAATTTGAATAATAAAAGGAATTAAAATTTAGACCAAAATACATTTTATAATGAGTCAATTATAAGCCAGACCTGAGTGTATGGAACGTTAAAAATAATGTATTAATAAACAAGTGATTATACTGTTAAATCGATGTGTAATTAAAAGTTTTAATAATTAAGCAAAGGCAAGCTTATAAATAAATTAATTATGATTTCGTATTGTGTTATTGTTTCATAGGATAATTTATCTGATATTGATGAGCTGGGGAGAATAGCCTGCAAATTATTTTTAAATAATTGGATTTGAGGTGTAAATTTATATTTAAGGTAAGCTAAATAATTAGTAATCATTTTCTTTTTTGAAATTGTTAAAAATGAAAGTATAATAAAAGCTTTTATTTATTAGATTGTCTTCTAGAATGGCCGAATTGGCTGAAACGTTGGTCTTTTAAAGAATACTGTCATAATTATTTTAAATTAATAACTTCCCCAAAGTTGATATATTATTATTGACGTAAATATATTGACCCAAATTATATATGGACTTTTGATTGAGTGTTCCTCATTTTTTTTAAGATAGTAACTGGAATTATTTCATGGCTGAATTGTTTGCTAGTTTAAATCTGATGATTTTTGACGTTAGAAATTTTGGCAAATCTCATCAAGCATAATTGTAAAAAATGGCTTCAGATAGTTTTTATATAATTAAGTTAAATTATATAAAATACCGGTAATTATAGAGATATTGCAACGAACACGAAACGTATTTAAATTTAACATTGAAATTATATTCAGAGAGATTAAAGTACTATTAATACATATTGGTATTGGCGATAACCTTGGAGTTGCTACCGCATACAAACTAAGGTGGGAGTGTCAAGATTCATTTCTCGGAACGCCCCAGATATAAATATTAAATGCCTCATGGCTGGATTCGTACCCTCAAAACGTTCTGAACGGGACGCTCAGAGACCTACGCTCCAACTCGTACGGCCGTCATACCCCTTGGATTAGACTCTTCCCTATTAATGCATATAGTATACCTGATAACAGATATAAAGACTTAAGAGAACCTTTCACCATTCTTCAACTATTATCGCTATTGCTCCGTTTAATTGTTTATCAATTTTTTATATTCCTACACCCTTTCATCACTTTTCTGCAGCAGCAAAATTTACTCTAATTCATTTTTATTATTATTAATTTTTTGGAATTTAGACTTAGCAGTTTTTTATTTTCTTTTAATCGTTTATTATGAGATGTGATCATTTACATATACTGTTTTTGCCAGCCGACTAAATGAAATGGTTATATGCCTGTATAAAGGTATTTTGATTTAAGATTCATTTACTCGGTAACAGTTTTCTGTCGTGTCTGTAATAAACCAAACCTTTATAACAGTAAAGTGGATAAAGGACCATTAATGTCATCAACTTATCAACAGACTAGGTTAAAAGCATTGGATATTGTAAATTGTAAGGTCAGAAATAATCAAAGAATAACATACGAGAACAATTTTTACCGGCCTATCACTATTACAGTTAATAACTGACATTTGATGGGTTGATGATAGGTGTGACAATTCATTGTCATGATTTTTACATCTGGCAGTTAACTTAACAGTAGATTGACTACCATTACCTATATTGCATGTATCACATGTCGAACCTACTGCGTCATGAATTGAATCACACAAGAGGATATGCTGTTTTTTGTACCTTCAATTTTTATAACGTATAATATTATACGTGTTAACACCTATGCTAGTAGTAATTGTTAATAGAGGAAATATTTTGATAGTGTCAAATATTTCGTGTTGTTTCTCAGGGTAAGGAAGTGTCATTCATGAGTACTATAGTTTAGTTTCGATAGAGGATCTAGCTCAAGATTATTCCATACCTGAGTAAAAGAAAAACCTCTTTCCCCCGCACCCAACAGCAGGATTTATGAAGGCTGCAGAACCCATAAAGGAGCCGAAAGAAGTGGTTCAACCAGGGCTGCCTTTTGCATTCTCAATAAATCTAACTTTTTTACTTTTGGTTTCCTGGTTTTTTTTTTTTTAATTTTGTTCTTTTCAGTAATCATCACATTTGCTTTTTATTTCGCTTCAGAAGTATAAACGATTATGTCGTCATGAAAAAAAAAAGTCAATCTGTTACATTGTGAAAAAAAGAAATAACTATGTGTATTTAAGTCCATTTTAAAACAGAAAATCAAATTTAATCAGTAATATGAATTATTTATATTGAAAAACAAACACGATGTATATTATAGCCTTTCAAAGGCTGAGAGAGCTGGAGTTGATTTTACCGTACCGGGCAATGTTTTATGGACGGTTGAACATTATTGCAATCATCATTATTTATACGTTTTATTTTATGAAAACATTTCAATATGAATTTCCAATTCAGATTATTTCTCTCAGCAGTTTCATTTGCAATAATAAAACAGTAATGGTTACAGTTGAGGTATCTACTAGTAATAAAAATTTGTTTGTTTGATTTTTCATAAATTAAAATTGTACATTTCATAATTATTCAGTTTATTTTAAATATATTTCGATTATCTGTTTGAAATGTATCTTAATAATTTTTTAACTACGATTTAAAAAAAAATTGAATATGCTGACTTTTTTACTTTATTATGTCGATTTTTATGCAGTAAAAACCAGCAGGATACGTCGTATAATATGCTGTAAAAGCTAGAAAATGCGCACTATAAACCATAAAATTGCAAAAAAAAATTTCCAAATATGTAATAAGGCAGCCAAAATATTCAAATATACAATTAAGGATATAATAAAGGTTGTTATACAATAGGAATAGAATTGCTGGAAAAATTAAAAATTAAATTAAAATTATTTTAACTGTAGTTAAAAACACTTTTTAAAAATTAAAATACCAAAATATTAAAATTTACAATTAATAAAAAACAAAACAAAAAAACTAATTAATAAACAAATAGTCATACTTAAGATGGATAAATAAGATCTTAAGAAAAATTAGAAATTTGGAAATAATTAAAACACACCATAACAAATAAGATTTAGCAAGTAAGTAAATTTATCCAAAATATATATGTAAATAGGTAAAAATATAGGGCAGTGGTCGAAATAACCTAGCGCTAGAACCTTTTTGGTACTTGTAGGAAAATGGTGTTACCCTTTTGGAAGAAGTAGATAAATGGCGGAATCTTTACATTATTATTTTATATAAATATAGTATGAGATACAGTTTTTCAGTAAAATTTAGGAAAGGCCTTAAAGTTAAGGGAGAGGAGGATACCTACACAAAATCTGTGACATGTCGTTAACCTACCGAAGAAAAGTTGCAACAGAGATGGTATATCCAATATCTCACAGCTATTGTTTGATGTTTCATGCACGATATGTCATACAGAACTTT
>NW_027107314.1:1400844-1403412 GCF_000696795.3 Halyomorpha halys | reverse complement strand
AAAGTGATGATTCCTCCTCCCACCTTTGTCAGTGTCTCTTCTCCTTTCACTCTAATGAGGTTCCAAATGTCCCATTCGCGTGGCTCCCGAGAGATTCGGTATTATCACCAGCTGTGTTCCATGTCTTCCGTAATGGACGGTGTCTTATCTCCTTGTGGAAATGGTCTCTGTCGTTAGTCGTCGTCGGAATTCACTTACATTTTGGCGTTAATTCCCCGGAACTAATTGTCGGCCCGATCCGTGGAAGAGAGAAAGATGATTTCTTCCAGGGTAATTGTTGGGTAACCACTCCTGAATATCCTCTCGTTAACTAACGTAAACTTGATATGTATTGGGTGTATTACAAAAGACGGTGCAGCTCTTGCGCTACTCTTGGTTAAATTAATTTTATTTACAGTTGTCTTTAATTTTATTTCTTCCTCCCGCGTCCTCCTATTCGTTACCCAAAATTAGTGTAATACATTTATAGTAGGAAACGAAGCTCCAATTTAGTAGATTTATAAAAACTGCTGTCCTTCTTATAGACAGAAAATGTATTTTCTAGGGTTAGCAATTTGGTACAAAGAATATAAGTTCTCATTCTTCAAGAACATCAGCAAAGAGTTTTTATTTGCCTCTACAATGAAGCAATGGCTTTGCGAGGAAATAATTTGAGCGTAAATTGTGAAACAGACTATGCAGGTCCCTGTACGAGGATGAATATCAAACATTTAAAAAAAATAAATAAAAAAATTAGTTTATCTTCTTCTGTTCTTTAACAAAAAAAAAACCAGTTGAAAAGCCAATTACCATCCTAAATGCTGACACTAAAACGACAAAAAGTTATTATTTAACTGTTCAGTAAATATTGCAAATAAAAATTAGAATTGTGCTTTAATTTATGTTAGTTTAGATATTGAAAAAAATTATAAAAAGTTAATTTTAATACTACCTACTATTTTTCAGGTGGTTTTATATTTTAATTATTATTATTTTTACTGTATACTGAAAGAAAATTCATAAATGCTTTAGGAATCATACAATAACTTCAAATCTTAATTTTATGTTTTACACCATTTAATAATTTCGCTCGCTCAGATTAGGAAAAGTGACGACTGTGAGCATTGCTCAAGTTTTTCAATAGCTGTCCTTGGAGGTGTACTTCTTTGGTGATAAATTAAAATTATATTTTTTTTTTGTAAGTGGATCGGTCGGTCGTTTATTGACATATCTAGACCCGATAAATTACTTTGAATGATGAAATATAACCACGACGGGACAATTTATAAGGCAACTTCGGGAAAATTAAATTACGGTCCGAGGCTGAGTTGGTCTTTGTATTAATGCGTTGTTGAAGAGCGCAGCAGGCAACCACTCCTCCGAAACATAGCGTTCGATGTAGTGATATTTATTGTGTTACAATTTGTCCTGCGTGGAGTGAGATATATAGCTGGCTTCGGGACCTTTATTTAGGGCGCTTTGTCACGAACCTTAGGATCGGGATTATCGTGGCCGTGGTGTGTTCTCATCGGCACAGCAACGGTCTTCCCACTTCCTGTTATCGATTTTTATTTGGTAATCAGTTGAGGGTAGTGGATGTTAGGTCTTGTTTTATAAAAAATGTCCTGTTTTTAAAGGAGACATTCTAGATAGAGAGGTAAAAAAAACAACTGAACTATGCCTCAACCATACAGTAAAAGTTTTAACTTTTTTTTTTTTTATGTTTATTCTATTACTCCCCATATAAATTTTCTTTCGGACTTTTCGTATTGTTTATTTATATATTTACTTGAACACTGTCTGATATATTTTTCATTATTTATTTTGTATAATTTTAACCTCTACAATATTATATTTTATCTTCTATTAGTGTCTATCTACTTAATTTATTGCCTTGTATATTTCCAAGTTTGTTTATTATTTTTTTAAATATAATTTTTGATCTCTAAATTAAGGCTGTTATCTCTTTTTCTTTTTCCTGCTTTGGTGTAGGCCTGAAATTCAGGTAGAAACATCGGCATAAAAAACTAATTTTCGTTTATTTGTGTATTTTTGCTGACTGCACCCCTCGAACATCTCATTTGCCTCTACCGTTTTCCTTCTATGACTGCCATCCATAATTTGTATCAGGCCTTTCCCCTCTATTGTTAGGTATCCACTTTTAAGTAATAGATATTGCAATAGTTTGGGGCGAAGCATTACTATTCAATATAGTAGAGATATTGTTATGAGGAAGGAATATTTCGTCTCTCGCTTGATTTGAAATCCCACAAAATAAGAAAATTTGAAATTTGTAAACAACTTCACACTGTGAAAATTATTGTAAAACATTACTCAAAGAGATTATTAAATCAAGTTTGTCTATAAATGCTGTTTAGAGAGGTCAGATTAACAAAATTATTTAGGAAAACAATAAATTTCAGAGAACATACCTCATACTTCAGGCGAGTTAAAAAATCTGGTAAAATTAGTTGGAAATTTTTAAATATGTCCTCCATCCTTTCTCCTTCCAATAACAAAACAACTCTACTGGATATCAACGCATTGTGAACAGCTGTGCGGCCCAATTTCATCTATATTGACAATATT
>NW_027107314.1:1396878-1400794 GCF_000696795.3 Halyomorpha halys | reverse complement strand
ATTTCACCCCTATTCAGTTCTGGCACAAGACTCTTGGCTAAACCTCTTTAGTTGTTTCACATCAATGTAGAACAAACCGTAATATACAATGGTAACTGGTAAAATTAGTTGGAAATTTTTAAATATGTCCTCCATCCTTTCTCCTTCCAATAACAAAACAACTCTACTGGATATCAACGCATTGTGAACAGCTGTGCGGCCCAATTTCATCTATATTGACAATATTTAATGAAAATCATTCTCTTGATCTTAAATACGTGCGTATATTTTCTAACAAATAAATTCTCTTGCTTAATCTGCTTTGAAGTTGGTAAATTTTGCATTTTTTTTTGTTTCCTTGACCACTTTTTAAGATTTATAATAATAACCTTGATTAAACTTAGTTTTAGAATTAAATTAAATGAGGTTTAACTCTGGTCGCTCTCATATTCTTCATTAGAGTTAATTTAATCACCACTTGGCTAAGTAAATGGTTTAATTTACTAATTTTAAATTGTTATGACTGTTAAATATTAATATAAACCACCTGAGAGGTTAATAACAAATTAATGCCTGCTACCTCAATGATAGCATTAAGGTCATTGAGAGCTAGGTGCAGGTGCTATTATAATACTATACTGCCCTCTCTGCTCTCCCCCACCATGGATTATAGAAGGGGAGGCTGGTCTACTGTATAATGGATAGACAGCTCTACACTTCCCAGTTCCTCTACTGTCAGGGAAGAATAATTCAGGACGTATGTGGGGTGTCCTTTTCCTTCGGCCTGAATCTTGCCAGTCCGCACAGATTATACGTTAAACCAATTTAAGTTGTTAGCTAAAGTTTACGCAAGATAATTCTCTGTTTGGCTTGTATTTTTGATTGGTTCGAGAATATTTTAAAACCCAAAAATATTAACAATATAATAAAAAAATATATCACAATGAGGTGTTAACAGTTGACCGTAGATTAATATGCGGAGAAGATAGTCGTCGGGTATGGTCCGCAAGTAAACAAAAAAATATTTATTCGTGCCAAGTTTCAATCTAAATTTCAGGTCTTCATCAGGGCTAAAAAACAAAAAGGGATAACAACCATCATTCAGAAAAACGTAAAAATTAAAATAAATAAATAAACCAACAAATTTGGAAGTATACATTCTGGTACTGGTACTGGTATTTAGTGGGGGGAACAAGTCGATTAATGGGAGCTGACGGCTATCTGAGTTGCCGCCACGTACTAACCAAGGTGGGAGTGTCAAGATTCATTCTTTGGGACCGCCGAAAAATGAATGTTAACTGCACCAGGTGTGAATTGAATCCACAACGTTCCGATCCAAGCACACTGAGACCTGCGCTCCAACCCGTACGGCTATCACGTCAAGTATACATAAAATTGAAAATAAAATAGTTGATTATTAACCATGGAAGTAGGATAGTAGTAGATTGATAACAATAAAAGATGAAATATAATATAATAAGGGAAGATCATATGTATAAGATAAGATATGGAAGTAGTGTCTAAAAACTGAAAACAATTTAAATGTACATAATGAGTAGTGTGTAAAAACAGAAAACAATTTAAATCAACATAATGGACATAATTGTTATTTATATTTGGAAATATGTATGACAATGAATTGAAAATAAACTAGTTGATTAATAACTACAGAAGAATTTAGTAGTAAGATAAGATATGTATGTAGTATCTAAAAAACTGAAAACAATTTTAATAAACTGTATGAAAGAAAAAAATGAAATATATGATACAATGGGTAAGTAAGTAACTTATATATGAATACATTAAAAAAAAAAAACTTTTTAATTTTGTCTAAGTCGAGAGAATTGTTAATTTTCTAACCTTCTGTTCTTTTCACCACACTTAATATTCAGGAATTCCTGATGAATTTTTTTTTCCTGAAAGAATTCTCATGCAAATATTTTTTTTAGCTGACTTATCCTAGACACAGAAATCGCAAAAAAGAAAAAAAATATTATTTTGATGATTTTTGGCGAAACAGTTGGAAAATCGAAAAAAATTCATTTCATAGTTCAATTTACCGGACCCAGCATCATAACAGTAGCATTTATTTATTGACACGTCCTCACCATGGATGCCGATTCTGTCTCCTCAGCTAGTCAATTAACCTCAAATTATGATGAAGGACCTTTATGGTTAATTAAATTCTGAAACGAATTTGTTATATAGATTTTTCTGATTTTCTACACAAATCGTCAAAAAACATAGGCAATTGTTTACGGTTTTTGGATATTTCTCCGAGGAGGATAGATTGGATAGAAATAAATATCCGAGATAAATTCGTCTTAAAACCTTATTGGCTTTTAGAATTTGTCAAAAAATAAAAATACCCGGAAGAGTTTGCTGCTCTAAAAACTGGAAACAACTTTGTTCTCTATGATTTTTTTCCCGCTTTTCAGCACATATGCATACCAATCGTGGATACAGTAGAAAATATTTTATAATTTTTCCTGATTTTTTTTTTTAGGTTGTGTTGCAATATTACTAAAAAGTCGGTATGAGAAATACTGACTATTATTTATAACTATTAAAACAATTTTATTAGTCTCCTCTTTTATATTTTTTGTTATCACTAAGAAAATGATATATTCAGATTCATGAAAAATACTTCATCACGATTATTTTCTACTGATGTTTTTTTTATTTCAAGGCAGTTGAAAAAAAAAAGTAATTTTTTAAGCCTAGAAATAAAAATCAATCCGTGGGTGTGCTCGAGGGCCCTGTTCAGAGGTTACAAAAAACTTGATATGTTTGAGTTAGTAAATGGTGTTCTTGTGAGTTGTTTATTCTAGACAATATCAATCACTAGAACAGCAGGCCACCTCCAGTTGATGGTGTAGGCCTTATGGTGCCTCTTGTCAGCTGAGAACACAGCAGGACAATCTCCCAGCGGCCCTGGCATTTAGAAATGTCACTACAGTGCAGTTGCATAATTCTCATCTCTTCAATCTCAGGTAGTTGTAATGCTCTCTTCATCTTAACATTGTCGACTGATTGGTGTATATTATATTTTTCTCTCTAATGTTCGTTTGATATTCAGACAAAAAAGTCTTAGAGATGCTTAGTACACCGTTATGAGTCCTGTATGTAAAACATTGATTTATAAAGTAATACCGCCACAATAGTTTTCATCCACAGATTCATAATCCGCGAGGCGGTTTACGCAGGGCAACATAAATTATAGAAATTTTTTTAATAAAATAAATTATATCCAATTAAGTCTCCAAAACTCTTTATTAATAATATAAATGCCCAAATTTCGGCCAACCTGGCCATCGTCAAGTACAATTTTAACTCTAAATTCACACCTCACATCCAACTATTAAATAGTTTTTGAAGGCAATAGTTAATTGACAAAATTCAAAACTGAAATGACTGACTGCCTACCTCGTACAAAGAATGGTTACGCTTTTGGAAAACCAAAACAAAAACACCTTTGTCCATTTCACCCCTATTCAGTTCTGGCACAAGACTCTTGGCTAAACCTCTTTAGTTGTATCACATCAATGTAGAACAAATCGTAATATACAATGGTAATTAATATTTATAATTATACCGTACATTGTAGCTTATTAAATAATTAGTACAAGAACCTCTTTTTTATTTTTCATTTCAGCTTCGATGTTGCTCTCTTATTAACCTCGAGATAAAAAAAAAAAAAAATTAATTACATCGTTGTTGTAAACTAATTCGTTTTCACTATTTCTGCAGACTTTTTTATTTGTTAGTAAACCGCGAATTTAGGTGAATGGCGGTAATCATTTCATTCACTTTATGCACGGATAATCAGGAGCTGACTGTGTAATGAAATTGAAGAAGGAAAACTAGACTGCTGGAAGATTATTGATTGACCGTGAGTATAGATGAATGGAATATGGTCCGGGTGCGGTAAAAAAAA
>NW_027107314.1:1393230-1396423 GCF_000696795.3 Halyomorpha halys | reverse complement strand
TTACCGCACCCGGACCATATTCCATTCATGAAAACTAGACTGGTTTGAATTTTTATGTTCTTTTATCTTTATCCCGAGGTGGCTAGGTTATCCTATGGCAAATGAAATCGGATTTGGCCAACGCTTTTGTTTCGTCGCATTGATTGCCGTTATCGGCCAGTACATCCGGTTACCAATATTGTTCTCACCCTCCCGCCAGCTATCTCTACGGTTATCTCTTTCCAATTGTTTTCAAAATAGTCATTATTAAATCGACCCTACATTAAAATATTGTTAATGTATGTAAGGTTTTGCATATGACTTAAAAGGTTTTGGTTTATTGCCATTTCTTCTGCAGTAACATTGATTAGATTTTATTATATATTACGTGATAGTGATAGGGATTGATATGACCAGGGTCAATGACCGTTGAAATCACATTAGACGCACTAGAAAGAACTAGAGACATTTATAACATATGTTATCTAATAATATACCTATAATTCGATGATCAGTTATACAAGAATGAGTAACTCTTATTAACCAAGGTTGGATATTGCACATTAGATCTGGTTTGTTCATTGTTACACCTTTTTTTATAAAGATAATATTATTACCTTATATGGTACGATAATAAAATTCCGATCAGGCGAGGTGTAATCATTTCATGTCTTCAAAACAGTAGTATTTATTTAGTGATGTGCTAAATATTTGTGATTTGTGGTAATGTTGTGAGTAGAAGAGTTATAATCGGAGAGTAATAGATCTTATCTCGAGCTTTGAGGTTATGGAATCTTCAGGTGCAATTAAGTGAGTGCATTGAACCCTATTCAAACCCCTATCAATATTCTTAGCCCCTCAAGTGTCCAACTGACTGGTTGAATGGGGTGCGGGATTAGTTTTGGTGGAAGCCCCTTGGTCATTTCTTCTTTCAGGGTCCAATAGACGCGGAGGACCGGAATCCTCCTCCCCTTCCAAGGCGACGATCCTGCAGGAAATGAAGATCCAGGACTGTAGGGTCCTTTGCATAAGAATGGCTTCTAGCAGGCTTACCGAAGGGCCAGAATAAAGGCTATATTGGAATGGAAATGTGCCCAGTTCTCGCCCGAATTAAAATCGTAATGTATCCTTCTTAAATGCCTACAATATCTCACCGGAATATTTGAGGCTCTTTGACCACTTTAGATCTCAGGGTCATTAATTTTCTCCAGTTATTGGTTCAATAACTTTGTATTATGAAGGCTTCGTTGTAGTATATATATATATAATTTTTTCTCCTCTCGGTGTTCATCAACATTGCTAATAGAGCAAATATCATGTCGACCAGTGGCCGGGACCACAACAAGCCATCCGATGTATGCTTTGCTTTAGGCTTTAGTCTGACCGAGGGAAACAATGCTTTAGCCCAGGTTAGGATTGAATTGCATTCGGTGCCAGCCATTGTACACCACATTCCATTTCCCTTGCGTATCCGTTTTTTTTTCCCAGGGTATAAAGGATTCAGATCGATTTCCGGTCCGATTTCAGAGCTTTCCCCTAAAAAATCGTTTCCTACCTAAGGTTGGCTCCTGTTATTTATATATGTACGCAATGAAGCCGATCACGAACTCTCTTAGTGTCCTGTGTGCTGAGTGTTTTGTGCGCGTTTACATGACCTGGTAGTCAAAACGGATTATTATCGAACGGGTTGTCAATGTCAGCTGTGGGCTTAATTGTGATTGCTTACATAACCATCGAGCTTTCGATCATGAACATGATACTGACATTCTTTGTGAACAGACGCATGAATATGGTATAAACAATGTCACTAACTGTTTTCTCCGTGTTAATTGATTAACTATTCACTAATAATGGCATTATAAATTTATTATTTTTCTTATCAAGAATTAATACCATCTATTTTACTTCTTTTATTTCTGTTTATGACATCCGTACAATGTTTTGGGCCCTTATGCCCGTTATCAATTTATTTATTTATAATCCACAGTTTCGCACTTAACATAATTATTTTTTAATTAATTCTTTTTATTTTTCATTTGTGTTGTTTCCTAAAAATTTTGTTTTAAAAAAAAAATTAGAAATATTATTTTTAATTTATAATAAAATTTCAACAGTTTCTGCAAAAAGATGAATCAAGTTAATATCGTGTAACAAGTAGAATGTGCGTCACACTTAAGGCAGAACATAGTTTTGTCTGAGAAGAATTATTAAATTACTTTATGTCAAGAAACATTTAGGATAAAAAAATCATTTTCACAATGCCGATCTAGTATATGCACCAACACTAGGAACTTGAACAAAAATATTTAGACTTTTTTTTACCATCCCTGACAAAACGATTTTTATATCAGTATATCATTTGTAAACTTAAATGATCTTATATATCAGCTAGGTTTTATCCTCCTTAAAGGTTAACCGGGGTTAGAAAAATATAATTCTCTCTCTCTCTCTCTCTCTCTCTCTCTCTCTCTCTCCCTCCCATACCCTCTCTCTCTCTGTTTTATAGTGTTTGGTTTGCATCAAAATAGTTGATATTCTTTACTTGTTAATGAACCTTGCCTAAGATTAGATTTTACTAAACAATTTTATATAAAAGATTGAATACTAATAGATTCGAATGATTTTTTAGTATTAAAAACATCTATATTATTCCCGATGAAATTAGTTTACTACTCTCAGCGATTTTTAGTTTGAAAAAAGAAGTTTCTTTACGGAAGGGCACCGTGTATGTATATATGTAGATATATATCGTAGCTGTTGAATAAATCAAATTAGGAGGTAAAAAAATAAAGTTGCTTTACATTATTTATTCACAGAATGTTCCACGCTTGTGAGAAGGGAAGTTGGAAGAATATCCATGTATGGGATAGCTATATATATCAGTAGATATTTTCTATTCAATTTTTTTTCGATATACCTTAATTTCGATATCGAATTATCGATTATTATGTATACAATATGAGTATCGAGAACCGATATTTAAAAAAAAAACACAAAAAATGTATTCAGAAGGTCAGTCGGCGAGTTCAACGACCAAGGAACCAAAACAAACTTGTGAAAATGTATTGTGGTTAGTGTATTCGTTTTACTATCTAAAAATGATTTGGTCAACTCGACCGACATCTCCAGTATCACAGTATTGGTATTGATTTAATTGATGTTTTTTTTTTCATTTTAGTAATTTCTTTTTTTTTTTTTTTTTTTTTTATTGAAT
>NW_027107314.1:1385802-1393180 GCF_000696795.3 Halyomorpha halys | reverse complement strand
AAAACGATTTTTATATCAGTATATCATTTGTAAACTTAAATGATCTTATATATCAGCTAGGTTTTATCGTCCTTAAAGGTTAACCGGGGCTAGAAAAATATAATTCTCTCTCTCTATCTCTCTCTCTCACATACACACACTCACTCACTCTCACTCACTCACTCACTCACTCACTCACTCTCTCACTCTCTCTCACTCGTTGAATAGTGGTTTTCTTGACATGGGTAAATTTTTAAGCCTCGAGAAACCTTGTAATAGAAATATATCAAGCAACAGAAAAATACAATTTTTCGTCTTTGAGGGAAGGGGGGGGGGTCGAAAGTGAAAGTTGTGATTCCACTTGAATTGATTGCCGCCCTAGATTTTTTGAATTTTATAATTTAAATTTAAATTTCTAGTTTTACTATTGGAGCAGTGCCTTCCGCATCTATCATATTACCTATTATTTATATGCTTAACTCTAACAACCAAGATCTTGTTTACCTGATTACTAAAATATGATGCCAAAGAATGGACTCGGGCTTGGAGCGGTCGATTGGTAGAAAGAACTACCCCTAGCCTGCCAAGAGGTAGGAGATGGCTGTTACAAAGAGGTAGAGGAGGAGATACTGCTCGTTAGGAAGGCGGTAGCTCCTCGCTCACTCCTTTGATATATGTCTTCACCGCTCCTCTTCTAATCCCTTCATCGCATTCCTTACCTTTAAGGATCCCTTCTCTATTTCATTCTTCGCCTCCAGCTCTGGCTGTCATATTACCTCGTTACGACTTTGTCACAAGATATGTATTTTTTTTTTCTTTTTTGCAATGAATATATGATATACAAATTTCCCTGCCAATCATCTAATTACCGTTATATTGATCAATAAGTGGATACCGAGTTACTCAGCTGCAGCCTTCCCCGCAATCAATCTTACTCTCCCAGAAAGTTCTAAATCCCTTTTAACCATTGACGTTAATAACGTCAATGCAACCGAGGGGATGCCTTAGGTCGTCGAACTTTGGAGAGGGGTGTTGCTATAAATGGATAAAAACGTATTAAAAAAATAATTTATTCAACATAAAGAGCCCCAAAAGGTGAAACTTACTTAGTTTTTGTGGAGGTTTCAGAAATTAAATTGTATGCTATTAAATTTTAAATTGTATGCTTTCATCAAAACTATGTAAAAAAATAACACAAGATAACAATCACTACACAAATTTACAAATTTAAAATTTAAAAATAAAAACTGGAAAATATGAAAAAACAATGGCTTCGCTCTTGCCAACTTATGTCCACCTTACACCCACATCTTCAGTTATTTAACTGTTCCAAAAATAAACGAACTCTATTTTATTCTATACAGAAATGTTTATTGAGGTCAAATAACTGTGCAGAGACAATAGTATCTAGAGATTATTGTTGGGTTTTCGTCAGGCAGCGTTGGCCATAGTTTTTTGTTTAGTTAAATAACATTATCAATTAAAAACTGTTAGTTGTCAGTTATCAACGACTGTTTGTTCAATTAAATTTGTTGTTAATTGGCAGTTGCAAACATCAAATGTAAAACGTCCGCTGTCGTGGTAGTACCGTCATACTATCAGCATTTAATAGTTGATTGTTGGTAGTAATACAACCATCTACCACTAATAAACGTCTTGACTGTGAATTGCCGAACCTTGTAAGAGAATAACTAATTTTTAGTTCTTTGACACTGAGCAATACAAATAATCTAGTTATAATTGTTAGTTGTTAATTGAAATTGATGTTTCACAACACTGCTATCAAATACCATATCTTTAAGTTCCTTTCGTTCATATAGCTCTTCGTTGTCGATTGCTCTGTAGTATGGATGCTAACAATACCAGTAACAACAATAACAGTATTTTCTGTTTGTTTTATTTTTATAATAATTTTTAGTTTTTTTTAAATAATTTATTGATTGATATTTACAACAGTACCAAAATATATACAATAAGTAAATGTGGTGTGAGTTATACAATGACATGATCTTCCCATTAATGGAACTCCAAAAACTACCCACTGATAGAACTCCAATAACATTTCTAGAGGAGATCTCTAGGCCATCTTCTTTTCAGACGACTAGGAAGATTATCAAGTAATGAAAGACAAGCCATATTTGAAACAAGTAGATTTGGCTAGTTAGGAAGTTTATTATGGAAGAATTAGTGTCTGGTTCTAGCCGAACCAGTCGAATTATATCGACAACATATAGAATTCTATATGTATAGAATTCCTATTCCTATTCCTAGAATTAGAATTCCTATTCTATATTTATAGGTTCAGATGGATGACTTGATTTGTGATAAAGTAAGGAGTATTAAGGATTTTACAAAAGATTCTGGACTCCAAAGATTGGATACGAGTGGAGCTCAACTCAAGTCCAGATGTCCACCTTGCTGTCATATAAATGAGTCTTTTTATAATTATTTGGAAGTTTAAACCTTTTGTCTGGTAAATGTTGTAATGATCTGACTCGACGAGCAGTTTCCTGTATTTTCAGTCTTGTATGAAAATTCCAACTAAATCATTTGTTTTAATGTAGTGTTTAGTCACGGATCTGTTCGATAGGAATAAGTGGAGGGGAGTAAGCAATAGGTTTATATAAAGAGTAAAGGTGATTTAAAGGGATTTATTTGTCTAATTTTGACACCATTCTTGGGAGTTTTAGGGATTCAATGGAAGTTGTTCACTGATACGAGGTATGTCTCATCGGCATAGTGTTAGGATGGATTGGAATATGAACTATAGAATCTCTATAGGATAGGACAATACCAGACATAGGGAAGAGTGATGAATAAACAAAATTGTGATTTACTTTAAATAACCTGTCCATGAGATAGGAATGGATAATGAGAAAGTATGTTGGGGTAGAAATTTACGGATCTTGTATAACAGTCTCGGGTGCCAGACTCGATCAAAAGCCTGTTTTACATCATGAACAATTCCTGAGCAGTACATTCCGCTCTCCAATGCAGACGGGACTTCATCAACCACATGATCATCAACTAATAACCATTGCTGGCTAGTGGAGTGGGCTGTTCAGAATACAAACTGGGGATCAGGGATAATACGATTGGAATCTAGGATGGGGTACAGGCGTTTCTAGATGAGTTTCTCAAAGATTTAGCCAATGATATTTAAGAGAGATATGACGGTACGAAGATGGGTATTCTAGCGGTTTTTGATGTTTAGGCATCATTTTGACTACAGTTAATTTCCACGAATATGTGCGGAAAATATATGGATTGGAGGGCAGTGAAATTTTTAATCTTAAATCATAAATTGCTAATCACGCAGATCTCAAGGGCCTTTCTTGTTCAAAGGATCTTAAAACAAATATATTAGATTTATGAAACAAAAAATTGAAAATTCAATTGAGCAGTTTCGACCCTGTTGTTTTCAGATATTAAAAAAAGTGTGTATTAAATGTTATCTAACATGCTGGGCAAGAACTTCAATATTCCTTGGTATGCATTAAAAATTAATGATTGGAAAAATGTGTCAAATAAAATTAACCATTCCAATTTGAGCAAAATTCAGATTAATACTTGTATAGCAGATTATGAGGAAGAGTATTCAAGACATTATACAATTACATTATACCGACATGCTCTTTTTAAAGAAAAGGTAAATAATTAGCTAGGAGTATTTCGAATCTATGGAAAACGAAGGGTTATAAATTTGGTAGGGACGTACTCTGGATGTTCGCCTTGGGGCGTATTCAACCTTAGTTACGTTGCTGCTTCCAACTTCTAATGTACAACGAATTTCCTTTTTAGGCTATCTGAGAACTATATCAACTGCTTCAACTGTGCCTACGTTTTACTATTTAACAATTTCACTTTTGAGAAATAAAATTAATATCAATTCTCTGATAAAAGTATGGTGGTAATTAAAAAAAAAAATATGTTTACTTCCGTTTTATATGTCTTTTAAATAAAAACATTTTTTTTTCCAATCAACAGGAACGATTTCTTCAGTTTTGGATTGACTGAAGAGGTAATGATTGGCTGAAGGTTTCAAGAACGTACCATCGGTTGTTGGAAGAAATGCTTCATGAATAGGTTAGTCATAATTATCTATTTCCTCTTGAAATTTTTATCCTTGTTGCTCCTAATTTACCTGTAGACCCCTTTATAATAATGGATTCTGTAATATTTGACCCTCTAGATAGTACCCATGTTTCCTGATTCATAACAATATATTAAAAAAAAGTGCTCTGGGGACAGCAAGGTTAGAAATCGTTGTTTCGTAAAAAGGACTCCACAACGAACGTCTCTGCAAAATATAACTAATAGTGCTTTCTCCTACAATATAAATTTTGATGCTGAACTATGAAATTAATATTGAAGCCTTTGCGTTAGTTGGAGAGTAAAAGGGTTATTATTGCTGCTAAAGCGCTTGAAAAACTTTCCTTTGAAGATTTGTAAGGCTGTGTAAGATATCCTGTTTCTCATTTATAGTTCGGAGCCTTGAGTCCTGATGGACTGATCTGGACATTGTATCTCCTCCCTTCTTGTTTCCAAATATTGTCAAGTAAATAGTGAGTGACATCTTCGATCGCCACTTACAGTTATAATTATTAATTTTTTAAAAATCTATTTGGTAATTTTCATCCTTGTTACATTCGATCAGGTACCACTTATTCTAGATTAGAGTTGTAGATAGATTAATTGAATGCAATTGAAAGTTTGCTATAAACTAATGTATTTAGTTTTATTATTAGTTGTTCGTTCAATGATTTAGTTCATTTCTTATTATATCTATTTAGTTTGTTGCGGTAAATAACATTATGTAATAAAAATAGATGGTAAAAAAATAGAAATAACCTCCACACGACTCAATCAATTTTTTTTTTTTTCGGCCAAGACTCCCATTGGAGTCCTGTACTGCCTAACCATGGTTGGGGGTCAAAGTTCTTCATTTTGTGGGACCGTCACTCAATGAAAAAAGTTAACGTCCCAGGCAGGATTCGAACCGGCACTGCCAATAGACATCATATTGGTAAGACTGTGTCTTAACCACTGAACTATGGGCGGCCCAACCAACCAATCTTAACAAAACTTGAGAATGCTTTTGGGTTCTGCAAACTGCGCAAAAGGACACAAACCAATATAAAAAAAACGTTTGTAAAGTTTTCTTAATGTAAAGTCAATGTTTATCCCTTATAACAGATTGAATCTAAATGGTGTTAAATAAAGGTAAAATAACATAAAAATTCAGTTCTCTAATAGTTGTATTAATGTAGAAATTGGATAAAAAGTAAAGGAGTTATGAACGATTATATGAACAATGGACACCGAAAGAAAAAAAATCATAGAAATAAAATAAATTCAAAGATTTATACATTGTATATTCGTGCTGTGTGCCTTTTACAGACAGAGCCGATCTCATTCATATACACCATAAAGAAAAGGAGCTTAGAGAATTGCATCTACTTCCTGTCGTAGTACAGTTCCTCATATTTGCGGACGACATTGTTCGTATTGCAGATTCGCTCGAGTGACATTACAGGCAGTAATGGAATGGAATGAAGAATTGAAGAGGAAGGGTAATCGATCCCCTAAGAAGTAAAATACTTCAAGTCGGCAGAACTCAAGAGGATATCAGGATTTATAGATAGGTATCTGGTCACGATAATCAATAGGTCTGGTAAAGTAGATTAGGAAGTCTCAAGCAGAACATCGAATCCCAATTCCGTCTACTATAAGAATTGCAATACTGTAATCAGAAAAAAAGAGGTGAGCAGGATGTGAAGCTCTACCTGTTCAAGTCTGTTTTCTTACCGATACTTCTTTATCGATCAGAGAGATAGATCCTGAATGAGAGGTTACAAAGCCGTGGTACTGCAACAGAGATGAAGTTTTTCAGAACAATTATAGGGAAAAAGCAGAAATGACAGGATCAGGGAGGAGCTCAAGATAAGCCCAGTGCTGAAAACTCAGGAGAGTAGGCAGCTAAGGTGGACCACCACAGAGACCCAATCTAAACACTAGAGGTGAGGCCAGTGGGGAGAAGACAGAGAGGACGGCGCAGAACCTCATGTGCCAGCCATATGGAAAGGATTGGAAGGCGAAGAGGGAAGACTGGAAGAAACGAGGAACCACGTTGGAAGGCATATGGGTGGATTTGTGGAAAAGAAGATTTGTAGTCTTTAATTTCATTGAAAAATATTATTTAAAAGTTTCAACGACGCTATTATAGAATATGATTTGCTTTTTCATAAATCTATTTTTTGATCTACTTTACTGAAATCCTCATTAGTTTAAGGGAACAGAAAAACTCAGTTATATTTTTTTCTTATTCTGAAAATGGCCTTATAATCTTCACGGGAAAATCCTGAACATTTAGCAAAAAGCCCCCTCACAATTGGATGAACGGTATGGCAACGTGTTAAATAGTGGTTGAGTTGAAGGGTGCAGAAACAACTGAAATTTATTCTACTATAGCTGGTTAAAAAAAATGTTGAGCAAGAAAAAATTATATCACAGTTGCATGTTGTGTTTTTTTTTTAAAAAAGGTTGACAAAAAGACTGACTTATGTTTTCTATTGGTTTGAAATCATTTATTGGTTTATATTTCCTTTTCCAATGACATGTAATTTTGGTTCTTTATTGGTCACCAATATATAGAAAAAAATGGGACCAGCAGTCTCGGAGAACCGACGTGGAAGGCGTACTTAAGTTGGATTTGTTTTTGTATAATTATGGATTTTACATTTCCTGAACTTCAAAAAATCTAAAATTTTGAAGAGGGGTTAAATACATTTTGCTTTGGTTAATTTTAAACCATTGGTTGATTCATTATTGGAAATATAAACCAATATAACACAGCACATAACAAGCTATAGTAATATCCTCTCTAATTCGACGGAGACATGTGTAGGTTATTTATAACCTAGACTGCCATATATTATCCATTTCAAATGTTTCTCCAATAACCTTGGATAACTACTTCTCACCCCTAAACACCATAAACCATGGATTATTGAGTATACGTTTTCTCATATATAAACGTATTTTGCTAATTTACTTCCGTACAATCTCTACTGCAATGTCTTTGAGGTGTTTTCAGCAGTTACTAGGAATATAAAAATATTTAATTTAGTGGAAAATGTCCTAGTACATTTTTGGATATAATATGGAAGTTCTAAATTGTTGGCATATTTCGGGTTATTTAATGTAAATAATAAAACAAATATATTATAGTGACGCTTGACGACTTTACTATTCATATTTCATATAGCATAAAAATCAACTTTTAAAAAAAAAAATTCTTAAATAATTATTAAACACTAAAATATACATAATACAAATTAAAATTATTAAATAGAAATATTGGTTTATAATCTTCACGGGAAAATCCTGAACATTTAGC
>NW_027107314.1:1384362-1385302 GCF_000696795.3 Halyomorpha halys | reverse complement strand
CACAAGACTTAAAAACAATGATAATCTAATCTAATTACAAAAAAAAAATACATAAAATTTACTCGATACGTTGAAAAAAGAAATTCAAATTTTTAATAATCTAAATTAATTAAGACCATCAAAGTTTCAGTTTTGTTATGACTGAGTGTTTTACCTATCTGTCCTAACTTCTAGTAGTACAAGAGCCGGGAAGAAAAAAAGGCAATTATCTCACCCCAATTTTTGATTACTTTAATGAAAACTAGGTATAATTGCTAGTCAAAATTGATGAGTCTGCCTGACTGATAAGTATAGGTAGAGGGAATAAACAATGGCCGCTGTTTAAAAACCTTAAACAAAACACTAATTTTTCATTTGGAGCTCTATTAAAAACTAACAACAACAATAGAAAATCTAAGAGAACATAATTTAAAGGAGAGTACCTTTTCTGAAATATTAGCCCTAATAGAGCTATTTACGTCCAATAGTTCTCGTGATATAGCTTTTTAAATAGCTAAATTTCTTAAAAATCTACTGAAAGATTAGTAGTTAGTTAATTTATTTTGAGGAATTCTATATCTAAGGAACTATGTGAAGTACAAATGTCTATTAGCACTAAAATTAAAGCTAGTTTAATGGACTATAAAGAATTTTATGAACTTTACCTTCGTAGGAATAGTAGTTTTCATGATATTTGCTTAAATAAATTGATTTATAGTAGTTTGGACAATAAGTTAAATTTATGAAAAACCTCATTTCAGAAACCATTGTTCGTACAGAGGTCTGCCAGCGCTCAAATTAAAGCTATTAAATTTACTACAAAATAATTAATTATGTTTATCTTTGTAGAAGTAGTAGTTTTTATGATATTTGACAAAATAAACTCACAAGATGTTTATTTCTATTTAGTTGTTCGTATAAAACGTTGGATTTTTGAAAAAATATATCTCTAGATCCATAA
>NW_027107314.1:1380080-1381277 GCF_000696795.3 Halyomorpha halys | reverse complement strand
ATAGCTAATTTCGAATCCTCTTAACTGCATAATGCGTTGTCTTTGTAACTCATCGAAATTTCTCTAACAAATCCAGAAACTTACATCGATTAGTGATTATGGATTTATCGCTAGTTAGAAATAGGTATTCATAAAATATAACTAAGATTTCGGATCTTACGTTTCCATAACTGGTGCATCCTGTTTTATTGGTTTTTCACGTATAAGATTTAGTTTCAGACTTAATATAGACCTCTTGTTTCAGAATTAATGGCTTAACGACGCTTGTTTATTCATACAAAATATTCAAAGGCAGCAATGAACGAAACGAAGCAACCTGACGGACAGGTAGTAGATACCCGAGGAATGCAGTACCGCTTGGACTACAGTTGGCTATTTTTATATCTTGGCCGACCTCAACGCCGCTCTAGTGGAAGGGCCTTTGGCTCTCTGGGTCATTGTGTTCTTCCAGTCCAAACATTTCCTTCCTCTTTTTTCCCTCAATGCTCAATATATGCCATTATACTTACGATAGAAAATATTTGTGCTCATTACTCGTTACATATACATTAGCCGCCTAATGCAGCAGATTCATCATAATTTCCTGTTACAGCAGATAAATATATTCTTGACGGATTGTCTGATAAAAGTACTGTTAGAGAAAGCTTAACATATAGTCGTATTTTGATGTTAAACCAAATATGATTCTATCTTAACCGTATGTTATTTATTGTAGGAATATGGTCTGGGTAGTAGTCCAAAAATGCATAAAATTAATCAGAAAAAAACGAACCAACTTTTCACCCCAAATTGAAGGGATTAATCAAGGCTATTTCGTGGAAGATGAAACGTGATGATAGAAGTGATGAAATTGAGTTCTCACTTTCAATCTTCCAGGTATCAGCCCTGATGAAACCCTACAACGTGGGGCGAAACGTTGGTTGCCAATAAATTTTGTTTATGCTATTTGTACTTTTTTGACCGTTCACGCACAATCTTCCTACAATTAACGCAATTTAAGTTAAGGATATATTATCTTGCTAGTCGTCATATGGAAGTATTGTGATATAACTTTACATTGATGAAACAATGTTTTGCATCAACTCCCTACTATTTTCAACGTCATATCTGAATGCATATAAGTTTATACTTAAATATGAATGCATAAATTTAGTAAGTAAATGACGGAATCGAAACATCGATAAATGTATTATACGG
>NW_027107314.1:1368923-1379884 GCF_000696795.3 Halyomorpha halys | reverse complement strand
TATTGATCATGTATCACTACCCGTCATCGGAATGTGACAAACACTAATACTCACTTTGTATTGATAACTGACGCGAACAAGCCAATAACTATCGAAAACCGAAATGTTGACATAACGTGCGTCATCAAAGAGATGGTACTTTGCTAATACCTTTAATGAGATGGTATTTTATTTTTATATATAATTATAAGTTAATTTTCCCTTTTTATTTACCTTTCTGTAGGAACCTGAAGTAGTAGTTTCAATGATGTACTATTACACAAGACTTAAAAACAATGATAATCTAATCTAATTACAAAAAAAAAATACATAAAATTTACTCGATACGTTGAAAAAAGAAATTCAAATTTTTACTAATCTAAATTAATTAAGACCATCAAATCCATGTAAAATTTGTTACTGTGTTAGAACAAATATTTTTTCAGTTTGTAATGTAAAGTTAAAAAAATATATATATTATTTTGTTGAAAATCTAGATCCTTTCCTTAATATAATTGAGTTTTTATCTTTATGTTTTATGTAAAGTAGAAAATTTTGCGGGGGAGATGAAAACAATTGTTACGCGGGTGGCATAGGAATGAGTCATTTATTTTAAAACCCACCTAAAAGATAAAACCTGACATTTCAGGAAACATAGAAAAAAACATTAATAATGAATTAATAAATTTGTCTAGAAATTGTTTTCTGAAATAGTAGAAAAAAATATAGTTATTGCCCAACCTTCGGTTCACGGTATGAAGCTTAACAGTATACTACAGCAGATCAGACGGAAAGTTAAGCGGGTGAGATAAATCTTTGCCCAGGTCTTATCATACATCCCTCCCAAAAGGAATAACGACGTTAATGACAGTACTGTCACCTCAGTGGCTATGGCACCTTGTAACGCCAGTGTGGTAGTCTGCTGCTCAAGCGTGTGGCAAGATGTCAACTAGACGTCATGAATGAACGAACCTTTTGCCCCTATGTTCATGGGAGTATGGAGCAGAATTGTATCTACGTGACTCTAACCACACATATCGTCGACTGTAGAGAAGAGTCTGATACGAGCTCAATCCAAAGGACGGCTGGGTTCAGAAAGAAAACAATATTAAACAAAATTGAAGCGAAATTTAATAGGATTTAAAACAAAATATTATTTTGGAATAAACCAACAACATATTTTAAGTATAGTTTTTCGGTCCTTTGGTAAGGTTTTAGACAAATTATCACCACCGTATTCGACTTATTTACTTAGAGAACGTTAAAGGAATTAAAACAAACTCAATAGGATTTTTAAACTTTATTTAATGAGAAAAAAAGGATTGGATTCACTTTGTATTATAAAGCTAAAGCGGGGAAGTTTAACAAAAACTTTAATTAACAAATAAAAACCTTGTGCTGTGAATAATCGTCCCGCTTAACTAGAATTTTAACTAATTAAAAATTTATCAGTTGAAAAGAACTCCCGATAAATTTAAATATTATTGAATAAAATATAGGTTTTAATTGAAATACAGAGTTCAAAAATGATAGAAAAGTAAAATAGCTTTAGGAAAAAAACAACAACAATAAAAGTGATGAATAGATACTTAGGTGGATGTTGATATAGAACAATACTAAAATATTTAGCAGTGTTTTGAAACAAAATAAAATCCCTATTAGCGTGGGATTTGAAAAGAAACATACTTTACTACAACATAGCTTTTCGGTCATTTTGTTTGATATTATAAAAAATAACCACCACTATCGGATTCGGATATCTATTTACTTTTTAATGCTAACAAAATGATAATAAAAATCGACCCAGGGTACTCAAATAAAACATATTTTTAAAAGCTGCATTTAAATTTGAGATTTTAATTTTTCCAGCATACGATGGCCAATATTTTTTTTTATAAACAAATTAATAAAATTAATTTAAACGTTCTATTCGACTAACATTAATATGAGTGTGTAAATTACTATAGAAAATATGATGAATGGGAATACGAATCCAATCCGTTGGGACACTATGGTAAAGGAGTTTGGGAAAGTGCAGACGGTCGTTCGGTAAAGAACTCGGTCAGTTAGTGAGAATCGATTAGATAAAGTTTGAGAAAGAGTGAGGTTAGCAAAGCTAACACCTACCTCTTTGGCTAGGGCTTAAGACCGCTCTCCTTATCGCCGTTCGCTGGGTAGCTCGTCCAATATTGCCTACTTGGAAACGTATTCTGCATATTTGTTATCTCTGCTATGTCAGCGTGGTATGTTTAATTTTCTCGATCCTGCTCGGTAAATGTTCAAGGGCTGATCAGCATGGAATCCGTACAATCCTTGAGCCCGTGAAAAAAAAAATAATAAAATAAAAAAACTTATTTCGCCCTAATTTTTTATTATTTTAATGAGAACTATATAGTTAATAGTCAAAATTGATGACTGTCAACCATGGGTGGAGGTAATAAATGGTGGTTGTACCAAAACTTTACAAAATATTAATTTTTCATTTTATAACAGGAAGTTTTAACTGACGGAAAACTATATATGAGGAACTAGTTGCCGTACAGATATTTATCACCTCTCAAATTGAAGCTAGTTAATTGTACTTTATATAGTTTACTATTAATATTTTCGTAGGAGTTGTAGTTTCCATGATATTCGCCTAAATAAATTTACAAAACAATGATTTTTCGTTATTTGAAAAATTGGTTACTTTTTGAATAACTAAATCTCATGTACTATTGAACGTAAAGAGCTCTGCTAGGGCTCATATTTTAAAAATGTTTCTCTGCTTTGAATAATGTTCTATAATGCTTTTTAGTGTTTAAGGCAGTTTTTAGGATATGGAGCACCTAATGAAAAATGATCGAACATTGAAGGGTATTGGCTAGAAATAATGAGACATCTTATTCTTTAGGTTTATTCCATAAAATAGAGTAACCTGCCTCTATCTTTTCTACAGTATTGCATATCTGTTTATTTTTACTTCTAAGGACTATCTCTGTTTATTTTATCCAATTGATGAAGAGTTCCTTAATATGATTTCATGAAAACCCTATAGATGGTACAGATAGTTCATATTTGTATATTTGAAAAAAATATACACTGGTATTTTTCCACTGTTCTTAAGAACTGTTGAGGAAAAAAAACAAAAAAAACATTTCATAAAACAAACCAACCAAGCCAAGAGACAAACTTATGATTTTCGTTTCCGTTATTATTTAATAGTTGGTAAAAACAACCGATATGAAGAAAACAGATTCTAAGAAAATTTTTATTAACCAATATTATTTTAAACAAAGTATTATTTTCCAACAATCATTTGAAACAAATACTCAAAATAGAGCTAACGTTATGGAGGTTTTCGTTAGTAAAGAAAACAGAACACTACCTTCAGTGTGCCTATATAACCGTTTTAACGAAAAACCGAACTTACGACACTAGTGGCAAACTGGGCAACGAAATAAAAATAACTGTTTTTATTCTTTTCGAACAACAGTTCATTCGTATTGAAAGAACTATTATCAAATGTACTCTGTACCCTTCATTTATTATTTGATGTAGGAGGCTATACATGTTACACTAGGTTTGGTTTTGTTTCTATTATAGGCCTCCGTTCTCGGAAGAGAGGCTTGTGATTCGATGCAATATTTAGTGTGTTAAACTGGCTATCTTCTCTTATCTTCGGTCAAACAGATAATCGATGTCAATTTATTTCGATTACTACTAGTATTGGATATAAGCTTTCCTGTATTGGATATAAGCTGAAAGAGTGCTTTTAGTAGAAACTCGTTTGTTATCAATTTTCGCTTTTCCTTTTTCATCCTGTCTGCCTTCATGATGTAATGTAAGCGAACCTTATCGCTCCCCAGGCAAACAGGAAATGCCACAAGATTACATTATATCTATAAAGTCGTCATCAATATCATTGATTTAATATCAACGACAGTTCCATCAAAGCTCATACGGTATGTTCATATTTATATTATAACTAGTGGAGAATTGGTCCCTAAGGTTTTAATCATCCTCTTCCCGTCTCGTTTTCTTCTTCCATCCCCTCTCTCTGTCTCGCTCCCTTTTCTCTCTATACCTCTACATAATGTTTATCTATTAATTATATCTAATTTTTTTTATACACTCTGTCCTTCAAATTTTTAAGTCACTGTCAAAATTAATTCAGATTTAATCGTAAATTTCATTTTAATATAATTTAGAAATAACACGGATCAGAGATAAAATTGCATTGATTATTTGCATATTAACGCCTCGTTTTCATTTCATATTAATACCTCCTTACTCCACACTTAGTGATGTTTAGGTCCTCTAAATTGTTCCTATCTGAGGTTAATTCCTCTTCTATAGCTGCTTATTTTTCAAACAGTAAGGTACATGGGTTACTATCTATGTGAATCTGGATTAAAATGTTACCTTACGAGTTCGTCCAGTGACAATAGGGGGGGAGTAGGCGAAATGGCATAACCCTATTTTTGCGCTCAGGTTTACGTTGTAGTATATAGGAATTATTAATTAAGATTGTAATTATTGAATGGTTCATTAGTATTTATGGATAAATTCTTTTAATAAATTTTTATTATTTTATTTTATTTTAATTAGTATTGTCGTTTGATTCATTCACAAAAGTTTAATAACATTATTAGTACGTAAATAATCATACTAAATATATGGAAATGGAGTATGTATGCTTTGACTAAACACTGAATATGAATACCAATTACTACTTGTACTACATTCAGTTATAACGAGTATAGTAGCATTAAAAAAATTAGTTAAATCGAGCAACATTGAAAAAATGGCAGTGATTGGTGATTGGCAGAAACCGCACTCTTCCATTCCATTCTTACTTTTAAACATTCACTTATAGGTAATATTGGCTCTGAAGAAAATAACAGCAAAAATGATTGAAGGGTATACACCTACATCTACTTCGAAATCCCAGAATCAGGCCCCTTTAAAGCATTTACTAATGACGAGTATAACTGTATTTAAAAAAAAGTATTAGTTAAATCTAGCAACATTGAAAAATTGGAAATTGGAAATCTTAGGTACTTTCAATTCTATTCGTTTAATTACTTCTAGGTTTGTATTCATCTTTAAATGAATCTCTTCTATTCCTCCACTGTGTAGCTGTAGACGTTGACTGATCGTTTGAGAGTGAGCGTTGATCCAGCGAGGTAGATACCGCCAGGTTGTTGCTATGATAATTTAATTGAATGCTTAAGGTCGAGCTGGCAGCTCCTCGCCCGAGGACAGAGGACAATGCCTGGACGAGATGAAGAGGAAGCGTCTCTTAGTCCTTTCACAAAGGTTGATGAATGTGGCAAGATCTTCCCCATGTCCTCTTTAGCTATTTAAATTTCTTTTCCCTTCCCAGGCATTCTTCCTTTTATAGCCCCCTGTCACTTTTAATGACTTCTCCATTAGTCGTCTCCTTTATCAGTTTTAAACAGTCCTCGAGTCGTCGACATTAAAGCATTTTAATTTTCTTTTTTGAGCAGGACTTCAGTAATTTTTAACTTAGTCCTTAACGAGATACCCTCAGTAGGATTATTTGGGAATCTTGTTTTGTTAATGTAGCGTATAAGAGAAACGGGCTCCTTTTTTAGCTCTAGAATGATGAGTGTAATAAAGGCGACGGTGGATGGTAGTTGGATGGATGAACCTCCATCCGAAGCATCTTAGCTTCTTTCTCCCTATTTACATTTTTTACAAATCCCTGTAGCGGATTATCTTATTCATTTTATTTTGTGGTAGTTCATGTTCTGTTTTCAATTTCTATTTTGACAATTTTCTACGGCAGGTGTTGCCATGACCGTGATGATACTGTTGCTATGACAACTTGGATATAATTCACTGAATTGGGTGATCTTACTCTTTAAGTTGAAATAGCATGGTGTAATAACAAATAATGATAGACTTGAAGGTTGTGCAATGATATTTCTTCAGAAGCTTGTTCCTTCGCTTTCAAAAATTATACTGATATGTCTACCTCAGATAGTTAAAGGTTTATTTTTCTACAACGTTATTCAGACTGCTAGTTAATAAAAGCGGCACTTAGTTCGGTATGCCTGTTAAATATTTAAAGCCAAAAGAATCTTTCCTGTGGTAGGTGGGCCCCGTTTAAATTAAAACTTTAATTTTTAAAGTTTTAACCACAAAGGGTTAAGGGTGCAGTACTTTGTAAGGAAGTTACTAGACCAACTGCAAGGAGGTGATTTGGTCAGAATCACCCTCGACCGACAGATTTTTACCCAATTAAGGATACCCAATTTATGAGGCTGGGTGGACCCCAGAAGGGCTCCAGGAGCTACAGGGTTGATCCACGGATACAGTGTCACAGAAAACAATTATCTACCCAGCCGGATTCGAATCCGAGTCATTAGAGTTAGTAGCATTGTGCCTTACCATTGCCACCGCGCTCCCATAGATATAATTACAGTTATCATAGACTGTGTAACAAAAAACAGGTGTGCCCCGTAGAAAGAAAAAAAATAATGTCATTTTATAGTACTTATATCAAGCATAATTTAATTTTCTTTTATTTAGTATAACTTATTTAATAGTATCCACCGTTTAGGATTTATAGGTGAAAAACATAACGAAAGACCTACAATTACTGATTTGTGACCTTATCAAACTTTCAAAGTTTAAGTTCCTGTATATACCTCATTTTAGGGGAAAATTCCTTGTTTGTTATGCTTGTTTCAGTCAGACAGCCCAGACGAAGCTCTGCAAAGTGGGGCGAAACGTTGGTTAACAATGAATAGTTTTTCTGCTATTTTGGTACTTATATTGACTGCACGGACTAACTTCTTACAATGAGTTTTTTTTTTTTTTTTTTACGGCATACTACTTGAATGAATAAGTCTTAGCACTCATTCGATGCAGAATTTAATAATGTTTTATTCTTTTTTATAACTTTTTCTGTAGGATGCACCGTTTAGGATTTATTGACAAATTAACAAACAAAAATCCTAATTCGTTGCTTTATTAAATTAATTTTAATAATTGAGTTTCCTACCTTATATTATTTTTAAAATTAAAAAATACGTTCAGTTTAATTTTTCTTGAAGGTCGCAGACGGAAGGGCCTCCGGCAGGAAGTGAACTAACTAGCTACGATGATTAACATAATGAAGGGGAGAATGGGGAGAATATTCTGAGGACGGGTGAGCCGGCGGGGATTGGGAATATCCACAGAGCTATGAAATATGTTTCCTTTGGCGGCTAAATAGCCCTTTGTGTGTTCGCTAACGACTCATTGCGGGGGAGGGCCGTAAACTCCATCTCCTTTATTGCTCCGTCTGTTCCATTTGGCTCCTTTCTTCTTGCGTCGGGCTCGACCTCTTACTGTCGTAATATTGAGTGCCTTCAGTACTCCTAAGGGAATGATACACTTCTGAGGGTAATTTTTACATGACGCAGTAACAATAATGCGATTGAAAGAAAAACAAATATTAATCTTATAAATCAATTTAGGTAGGTGTCCCAAATATGTCCCAGACCCTATAAAAAAAAAAAAAAAAAATAGTGTCTGTGTCTATACGTAGACAAGACATCAGAATAAGACCAAGTTATGGGGCAACGGGTTCTGCAATTCAGCTGTGTAGCTTTGAAGTCAAAGGGCGCACGTCGTTGCTATATTTGAGGTAAGTTCACATGTTTCTTGTGAATGATATATTTAATCTATCTTGGAACTTGTTCATGATTTTGATAGTTAAAGGATCTCTACATTCAGGATATTACTAGTGTTTTTTTTCAAAATTCGTTTTTTTTTTGTTTTTTTTTAAAGGATTTGGATATATTTATAAACAGGGGGGTTACACTATTTTGGTCTATTGATTCCTAGGTAGACCAGATTAGGGCATCCTTTATTTCTTGTAGTTTTCGAGGTTATTGGTCATCATTACTATGTCGTTTTATTAGTGATTGTTTATTAAATGTTTTAATAAAACCAGACAGAAGAGCTAATATAAAATGCATTGAAAGCAATGAAAGGAGGAATGTTCGTCTTATCAATCTTATTTCCACCAATTTTGTACTTAGTATGACAGCCGAATCGGGTGTATGTGTTTCCAGAATGTGAAGAGTAACCTATATTTATTCATGTGATATTACAACCATCTGCGATATTTTTTTATATTTGAATTTTGTTGAAATTTAATTTTGATTTTTTCTGGCAACTAAATAAAGTTGACAAAGTAGGCCATATTTTGTATTCCTGGTCTTAATGTGATCTGTGATAATTCTTCCTAAACTCCCTTCTAAACTTTCTCCTTTATTTTCTTTTGAAAGTAGATAGATTATTCTAGCTGTAGCCAAAATTTCAGACTAATTGATTGGATATTGAGGGTGCTACAGCTGTTCAAACCTTAGGTAGGCGATATGTTTACCAGTTACCTTATTTATAATCACTATATATCACTTTATAGTGATATAGTGATTATATTTTTTTATATCACTGACGTATAGTACAGTACTTAGTTTCATTAATTAATTAACCATTACTCTAAAGCTTGAATTTATGGACACATTTAGCAAATGCAGAGGATTGAGGTTTACATTTGTCAATACCCAACATCAAAGCGATTCACTGACCTTGAATAGATAAATCCAACGATGCGTTATTTTCACGAGTGCACCTGACCTAGAACCCTCTATCCCCTCTTCCTTGCCGATCTATAGGGAACCCGGTCGGAATAATCTCTTTTAGTAGATCTTGTTCAATATGTTGTGCTGTTGAAATAAATTTTTGTGTCCTTTAACTCACCTCAAATGATTCTTTTACTTTCCGATCCCTCTAAAAAGTAAAAAAATTTATGGATTAATAAATGAATAGCATTGAACATAATTCATGGTGGAAGTGAGTTCTCAACTGTTGGTTGGGATGATTTTTTCTGTTGAGGCTCTACTTCAAATTGGAGGTGAGTGGCCTTGAGATGAACTGAAATTGTTCTATTGGTGCTGTAACTGTTATGCTTGATCTAAACGCTTGTCGCTTGCAAAGGAAGCAACATACTTCGGGTTCTACACGCTTGTATTGTTCTTGAAATTTTTCCACTTTTTGATTTCATCTATTTTCATCTATATCAGCTATGTAGGTTGTAGATGATAAAAATTCGCATAAATAGTCTTACATAAACTTGAATTCGACATTCGTTCTAGAATTTTTATTAAAACTTCTTAATCACAAAATGTCTTCATAAATATATATTTGTACTATGTTAAAAATTCAAAATATAATGAAAATATATCAAATATATATATAAGTATATAAAAAATATGTGAGTTAAATGGTTGATAAGAAGATTGTAATTGATAGTGCAAATTTAACAAAGTTATAATAAACGGAATAGTGGATAGAAATAGGTAATTTAACACAATATGATGAATGTTAATTTATTGGTGCATAGTGTTTCCGTAATTTAATTATTATGTCTAAGTTAGTTGACTAAAGTTTATTTTTGACTAAGACAGAATAGCCTACCAATTTTTAATCACTTTGTTGTAGCTTTGATATTATAAATTAGGCAGGATAGTTAATTGTTCAGAATATTTTTAAAAATAATTGTTAATGTTTTTTTTTATTTATTTAAAAATACTTTTTATTTCTTGATAGATATTACAATCTGCCATTCAGTTGTGGGCAATAGGTAATAGTGATGAATGATCTCATACATACTAAAATAAAATAAAATAAATAAATGAATGAAAAAAAAAACTCTTAAAATATATACAAACAGAAGAATAAACAAAATGAATATAATCAAACTATGTGTATGAAATAAAATAAAATAACATAATGGTAAAATAATATAATCTCTAGTCACATTTACACTCTAATATACAATATTTACGCAATCGACCTGAGGATCCCTGAGCCCACTCTATCCCCCACTATTAATGATTAAATTTTTAATTAATGGATATCCTTGAGAATGGCCAAACCGTTGTAGTTGCAAAAAAATAAACATGTTAAAACTATTTTTTATAAAAATGTTTACTTTTTATTATAATTGGAAGAAGATAGTTAACCGTACGAAGTAGATTGTAGGAAGATAGTCTGGGTGGCGGTTAGTATAGGTACCAACATAGTAAAAGCCTGGTTTACAATAAATAGTTTTCTTTTACTATTTTTATACCTTTATTGGCCGCCACCCGGTCTATCTTTATTATAATCGATGAACTAACCAGTCTCGAACGAGTAATTAAATTATATAAAAATAGATTGCCTCTTACATACGGACGGGATGCGAACATGAGTCCGCAAGCTGAAAATCCTTTGATTCAAGTTTTAGGAATAATGAATTTGACGCATATAGTGTTTCAATAAAAATATTAGTCTTATTTAGTAGCCTCTTCTATAGTTTCGGGAATGTAGGATATAGATGCATTCATTTTATATATTATTGTCGATTATTAGCTGAATATGAAAGTACAGTGAGAAGCACTATTATTTTTGTGCAAATTCTTAGATTCTCCGGAGAACAACCCTCAGAAAAAAAATATGGATTTAAATTATTCACTTTACTCATATGTTCACAAAACGTATTTATCCATAACCCATTGACATATGCGAAGTAATACCAGAAGTACATTGCACGACTGAGGAAAGTTCTTAGTGAGGTTTCAGTCTAGATCCGTGAGCAGAAAACCTCTGCCTCGATGATGGTATCTGCGGCTTCATCTCCAGCGACAATAAGGAGACAACAGATCCATCAGTTTCAATAACAACAAATGGTTGATAGGGGCTAATTGTTGTCAACTGTACCAATTGGTCGTCCAATTGCTACCATCAGCTGCATGCTCTCAGATTGCTCGTAGTTATCGACCGTCGTCTGTGTCATTGCCTTCATTCTGTTTCGGTCTTGATATCGAAAATAGCTCCGTTATGGTGGTATCATTATGATTATTAGATACGACCAATGCTGGCGCTTTTCCAATGTATGTCTTCGTTTAAAGACATATCTCTACTAATACGCTGGACAG
>NW_027107314.1:1368412-1368714 GCF_000696795.3 Halyomorpha halys | reverse complement strand
TTATTTTTTTCTTCTTTTAATAATAACATTGTTTATAGTTAGGGGTGTCTTTTTGTACGAGACTATACCCCCTCCCCCCATAATCTACTGTTAAAAAAATATATATATAATATAACAGTTATATCAACCATATAATGTAAGGCCCACCAGGCCGATCTGGTATAAAATAAAATATATAATAATATAAACGTGTTTTCCGTTCTCATAAAAAACAAAAGAAAAACTGATTATTAATAAAAACTGATCAATTAGCGTACCCAAGAATATTTAAATTAGCAGTTAGCTGTTACCTTAAATCTGCG
>NW_027107314.1:1365366-1366062 GCF_000696795.3 Halyomorpha halys | reverse complement strand
TAATTGATAAACTTTCTTTTTTATTATTTTTTTTATTAGTTATTTATTGTTATTTACAACTGTATACACATATATACAACAAGTAAATTTCCTGTAGGTGACATAGTGACATGATCCAAACATGTGGAGAATCTACCCACTGATAGAACTCCAATATCAATTTTTTTAATTATATTTCTATATATGATTACTTGAGAATTCTATTGAAAACTAGCTCTCTCGCTATTCAGCTGCTTGCTCAGCTGAAGAATTACCGTGAAACTGTCTATCCGAGAAAAAAATGCCTGTATCGCTCATTGTCATCAATTATCCCCTAAGAACTCTACTCAAACAAATAGTTAATAAATTTCACCTAGGAACAAATGGTCAACGAATCAATTTATTATTTAGATCTTATATTTATAATACTATATAGTTATATCTGTGGCTTTAAAAAATCCCATATTCTGGAAAATGAATGAGAAAACTGGAACTGGAGGTTTCACAAACGAGGTTGGTATATGAAACGGTTTTTAAAAAAATAATAGTAACAGCTGAAAACATTTTTTTTTTTATCGATTTGAAGGTCATTCTTTGAAATAAAAAACTTTTTTTTTTTTAATATTTATTTATTGCTATTTACAACTGTACATTATAATACATTTAGTAAATCTAATCTAAGTTAAATTGGAGTGTCACAGGCGTGTAGAGAAACTA
>NW_027107314.1:1362275-1365316 GCF_000696795.3 Halyomorpha halys | reverse complement strand
AAACGTAGGATTTTTCTATTTCTTCTTCTTCTTGAGAGCCTTATCAAAGCACCCTTTTCCTGAACCAGCTTCTTCTCTGTCTTCAACCTATGTCCCTATTCTTCATTTCCTCCTTCAATATCTCTTCACTAATAATAATCAGTATGCTAAAAGAAGGCCAAATATTTTCGAACATATCTCTCAACTAAAACTCAAATCCTCACGACATTTCTCTATCTACCTTGGACTGGAAATAAACATAATTAATACTTGTACATTAATAAAAAAGTAGTGTGTAACGAAAATACTCCAGCTCCAAGTAGAAATAATTATATGTAAATAAAAAAAACTCGTATTTTGAAGTAAAAGTTGTAATGAAAGGATGTTTTTTCTATAACATTTAAAATATTTATAATTAACTACACCATCAGATTAAAAATATTTATTTGTAAATCTATTTTTTTTAAAGTTTTTAAAATAAAAATTGACATAAAAGGTAATTGATAACCAAAATGCTCAATGATTGATTTATAATTCATTTGTAAATTTATATTTATATTCTTTCTTTGTTATAATGGTTTTGCTTGTTCTATATCTCGGTTTTTCCTTGTGCTGTTGCTCTCTAGTTTCTCAAGTTCACCAGGGTTCTGGCATCTTGAAAAGCAAGGTCCTCCTACCTGCGTTATGCCTTCCTGTGGCTGTATACGGTAAAAGTTCCTGTCCAGAAGATTTCTTGGGTTATCGTCACTGTTCATCGCCGACGAGTGAAATATTCCGAGGCTGGTGATATTTTCTACTTTTGATTCAACGAACAGTTTATAAATCTCAGCTTATGTCATTCTTCTCCAATGCTTGCCAATCTTGATAGGATCGTAATTACTTCAAAGAATTTTCTTCTTGAAGAATTTTCCTTCTTCTGCCTTGGTTAAAGTTCTTATTCTTGAGGGATACGTGAGTATAGGTTGGGAATTTGTGTATTGTTAGTAAAAAAGCTTGTTGGTAAAATAGTCAGTTTTTAAAATCAACATTTCGTGACAAAAAATCAGTTCATCAAAACCAGGTTTCTAAAATAGAGATTTATCAAAATAAATTAAAAAACTTTTTGATTTTTCCGTACATTTTTTCATTAAATGATTCTTTTAAAAAAAGTATATCTGGGGAACTATTGAACGTAAATAGGTCTTTTAGGGGTCATATTTTAGTGAATTTAATCTTCTTTTAATGATTTTCAATTAAATTGTTTAGTGTTGTAGATAGTTTTAAAGATCAAATTAAATTAATCTTTTTTTTTAGTGTTTTGCAACTGCCGCCATTTTGTATTTCCCTTAGCTATACTAGGCAGACTCACATAGTTTTCATTAAATTAATAAAAATTGGTGTGAAATGACTGACCTTTTTTCCTCGTTGGCTCTTGGACTATCTAGACTCTATTTTGGTTTTCCTTGTGACTGTTGAGGTATTTACACAACCCGAAATTAGCATTGTAATAGTCTTGTTCAATTCCTGAAGAATTTTATCAATGGAACTAACGATGGAACAAAAGAGAACTATTAATCACCTTAAAAATTTAAAATAATACTGTTTACCTTTCTGAAATAATTCTCAAGACGAAATTGCATGGTCATCTAAAATCAGGAAAATCTATTTACCGAATTGTTTATGGTTATTTATGATGGTTAGATATAATTATGATTCGAACTAAATTTAACTTATTGAATGATGGTTGATTGAATGTATGTAATATATAAAAGGAAGTTGGTCCGAAAAAAAATTCAAATAATTAAACAAAATAATCATAATTGGTATTATATCAGAACTACTTACGTATAAATAAAAATAATAATAATAAATAAGAAAGTATAGCCATTTTAACTCTGACCATTATTCGTACTGTGATGTACCGCCTAATCTAACAGGACTGCCTCCCTTAGCCAAGATAAAAATTGTGGGAGTTGTGTTACATTTCCATAACCGAATCAGATGGCGGCCTGTCCTACCCCTCTCCATTAAACAAGTTTTTAAAATTTCATGGAAATTAAATTGATGAAAATATAACCTAGTTGCCGAGCTGGAAACGGTAAATTATTCATGAATTCGAATTACTGGAACGGAAAAGATGGCCCCCTGGTAATATCGATTTATCAACTGATAACAACTGCAGAATACATTTTTTTCATCTCACACTAATAATTTTACCCTTCATGTTTATACATGTATATGGGCCATTCTCCAATTTCATACAAATTTTCTTGGTTTTGAAATCATTGCGTTTTCCGTAGATTTTTTTCACATGAATTGTTCCTAAATAGGTTGCTAATGAAAAAAAATCCTTTATAGAATTGATTGTTAAAGAAACCTTAAGATTATGACTGAAATAAAATAGAACAGTTTAATAACCTACAACCAAGGAAACCCAACCTCAACCCGAAGACTGAAGTCCAGACTGCTGCAGGAAATTCTTTTATAAATTTTAATAAATATATAATTAATTCATAGTCACACTACTTTTATTTTACTTTTTATTATTACTCATTTTATTTATTCATAATTATTTTTTTTTCTATTTTCTTCTCTCGTCCCTTTTTCAAATTAACTTGTTTTTTTTTACTATTAGAAGGCAATTGTTTGTTTTATTTAAGTGTACCAATATCATTATTTTTTGTTATTAATTTTACTTTCCTCTTTTATTAAGAAACATTATTCTTATATATTTATTTTATTTTATTTTTTTCTTCTTTTGATAATAACATTGTTTATAGTTAGGGGTGTCTTTTGTACGAGACTATACCCCCTCCCCCCATAATCAACTGTATAACGGTTTTATCAACCATGTAATGTAAGGCCCACCAGGCCGATCTGGTATAAAACAAAATATATAATAATATAAACGTGTTTTTCCGTTCTCATAAAAAACAAAAACAAAAGAAAAACTGATTATTAATAAAAACTGATCAATTAGCGTACCCAAGAATATTTAAATTAGCAGTTAGCTGTTACCTTAAATCTGCGATCATATTTCAAACAAAATGCTCTCAGAAATCTTCAGATACGTCACTTATACC
>NW_027107314.1:1353086-1356415 GCF_000696795.3 Halyomorpha halys | reverse complement strand
TCAAATAATTAATATTGTTTTATTTATTTTAGTTACAACAAAACTTCAAATGATCGTTTTACTCTCACCCAAGTTTATTTTATTCTCCTATGTTTCGGCCCTTCGGTGATTATCAAGGAGACAGTCTAACTATTGTTTTCAGATTATTAACATATATTCCCTCATATATAACACTAATATTTCTTAACATACCTCATTATTGATTTGTCGTAATTCATTAAAAACATTTTATTGTTGGGGAATGTAATAAACTTAGTTCAGAGAAAGGGATCATTTTTTTTTTTTTTTTTTTTTTTTATACTTATATGAGCTTATAAACCAAGTCGTTAGTTTTTCAAGTGTAGTTGCTATATGTGAGGAGGGCATATAATAATATTAACGTTGTTACTTGAAACGGGCAACTGAGTTAGCGTAACCGATAAGCCAGTATTGGTTCGAAGCAGTGTTAGTTTCTTCTGCATCTTGTTGATTTATATTCATTAGGTGATCATACTGGCAAGAATGAATCCTTAACAGTACAATTCTGGTTAGGGCGGCAACATCAAACTGTTTGTGGTCGGCATAATGGAGTAATAGCAAAATAAGAAACTAGTCCAAATTCTGGCGCTTATCTGAAAACCGTATTCTTTGAAATCATCAAATGAGCCTTGTGTATCAATTTATGAAATCAGGAACCATTTATTGTATTATTGGCATTCGGTACTATGTATCATGTGATATGAGAATAAACTCTTGATTATTAGTTGATGGACCATAGAAAAAAAAAAAACCAGAGTAAATTTTTTTTTTCTGAAGAACATATTACATGAAGTTTCAATAGGTCAAACGTTTGAAAATGCAGTTCTATATAATTTACTGACTTATGTGATACGTATAAAATTATATGTTAACTCTTTTAAATGATACGTTGCATTGCTGTAGTAATAAAATTATGCATACATGATACAATTATGCTTACATAATAAAATTTTAACACATTGCCGATTATAAAGGTAAATTTGGTAAAAATGTATAAACGCAATGACAATGTCATATTGTATGAGAGATCAGATTTTTTATATATCACTCACATCTCTGCCTTTTCACTCGATTTGGCTTACATTTCTACTTATCAGGATCGCAAATTCCGTTTCGTATCTTTTACAGTATCTTCTTTCCACACAGGATTTTTTAACATCCAAAAATTCACAAAAATCAAAAAGGATATCCCAACTCAACCACAACTGAGCCTTTCTATGAAAGAGCAGCCTGTTAATTTCTGTCATTCAAACTTGTCTACCAACTTTGAAAATTGTGTTACTGTTTTGAAACATTTGTATATAATAAAATGGATATCGAGAATTCTTAAAATGCAATCTTCTAGTTATACCTTGAATTACTAAAATGTCATTAGTGTTATCAAATTCAATGTTCTTTTTGTTCTCTATAAGAAAAAAACATGAAATATAATGTCTATAATGCCTGGTTTTTCCCCGGTATAGAATTGTATGGGCATTGTAATAGGTTGTTTTAAAAGACGAGGCGAACCCTTTAAAGATAATAAGAAAGGAGAGAGGAGAAAGCCAGAGTCATCCCGTCGTGTAAACAGCTTCTGGTGGGGCCTTAGTCGACAAGGACCGTGACGGAAGGAGCACAAAGGAGTTGCGGTGTGGTCCGCTTTGGGTGCCCCGTGGTACAATAGCGCCTGCCAAAGCTCCTTATTCAATTACAGAGGAACCATACCGGGGTAAAAAAAAAGAAAATTGGAGCAAAGAAGAAAGACGATGCTGTACCGTCTCTAAGCAGCTCTGCGGGTTGTCGGTCACAGCCGTACAAACGAGATCTCATGAAACGTGGTGGTATTTACCTCATCGCTGCGATTTCATGGAGTCCGGGGGATACAGGTCTAGAGTAACGGACCAACTACTAGTATTGTTCCTGTGGCTATTGTTGTATGGCTATTCGTGTTGTAATTTCTGAAATGGGGTAGACCAGTAGTCAGAACCTAATTCTCTGGCACGGTTTCGAATTCATTGACTCCGTGGATGGATGACCTATCAGGAGCAAACTCATCCCCTAAATAAATTTGTTATCCTGACAGCCATGGGGTGTTGAGTGTTTAACGCTATCCGTAACTGATCGCCTCCTTGCGATAGGCCAGGGACATGAACCATCACTACACTACTTTCTTAACAAGACTGTTCGCAAGTCTCTTTATGGCTCTTTAAATTATTTTAGCAATTATTTTTATTTTAACTGATATTTTTTTTGTTACAAATGTTCGATTCTGATACTTCACGCCTATGGAGGTATTATAAACATCAATTATTTCAGAAGTCAAGTGGGAAAGATAAGATCTGTGGACTTTATAATTGCTTATAAAGTAGGAGAAACTAAATTAAATATATAAAAATAAAAGAAAGTCTCTAATAATAATAATGAAATTAAGGATAAAAAATCAGGGGGCAAAATTTTTAGTTGGTTTATAAAATTTTGACAATGACTAATTTTTTAAAATGTAATATAAGGCAGTCCATAGCGACGTTTGTGATTACTCGATTATTTAATATTAAATTTGACATGATAACTTGTTTTTCCTAGTAAATGTAATTAATTTGTTTTTTTCAATGAATATTTTTCTGTTTTGCCAAATTTTAAACATTCCATTACGTATTGCAAGTGTTCAGTTGCATTTTGAAATGATTTAGTAGTAAGGTACAGTAGGATAACATCTGCAAATAATAGATTTTTAGCTGGTTAAGATATATATTCTTTGATTTCTTCAATGGTTATTTATAAAAATATTTTCGTTAAGCCACTTACTTGGGTCAGTTTTTGAGATAGGGATGTTCCAATCTGAGCTCGAAATTGATAGTTTTATAAAAAATTCATGATAAATTTAATGAAATATCCCTGAATATTCCAAGTTATGAATATGTTAATTATTAATCTTTTCCATGCCGTATCAAAAGCCTTTTCGATGTTGATACATATTGCAACTGTGAGTTTGAAATGAATGAGTCGGACACATCCTGTTGAAGTTTCAATATGTAGTGGATTGTGCTATGATATTCCCTGAATCCATATTGTCTGTCGGAAATGAATTTGTTATTTTCAAAACTATTGCTTTTTTCTAAACAACTTGAAATCAACCTTTTCTACTAATGGAAGTTTAAATCGATAAACGAATAACATTTGAATTTGTGGGCTGAATTGATAGATTATGTGATTATTATTGAAGATCTATTCTTTTTTTCTCCTTTAACCCTCATCTTCTGCTATAATCCTCTCTTCATCATCTTTTCTTAGTTTACGTTTTAATTCCTCATCTATGATAGTGTAATATTTCT
>NW_027107314.1:1352418-1353036 GCF_000696795.3 Halyomorpha halys | reverse complement strand
CATCTTTTCTTAGTTTACGTTTTAATTCCTCATCTTTTAACACATTGCCGATTATAAAGGTAAATTTGGTAAAAATATATAAACGCAAAGACAATGTCATATTTTAGTTTTAATGAGATGAGAAATCAGATTTTTTATATATCACTCACATCTCTGCCTTTTCACTCGATTTGGCTTACATTTCTACTTATCAGGATCGCAAATTCCGTTTCGTATCTTTTACAGTATCTTCTTTCCACACAGGATTTTTTAACATCCAAAAATTCACAAAAATCAAAAAGGATATCCCAACTCAACCACAACTGAGCCTTTCTATGAAAGAGCAGCCTGTTAATTTCTGTCATTCAAACTTGTCCACCAACTTTAAAAATTGTGTTACTGTTTTGAAACTTTTGTATATAATAAAATGGATATCGAGAATTATTAAAATGCAATCTTCTAGTTACACCTTTAATTACTAAAATTCAGTCCTAACAACATACGCTGATGACTTCTTATCAGTAACATGGTATTCTTATGTACACAAGATGGACTAGGTAGGGTTTGAAGAACTAATGCAGCGGAGTAGAAGAAGTCTAGGAGATCGTACTTCTCAATTCTGTTTTCCCATTGAGATCA
>NW_027107314.1:1350160-1352368 GCF_000696795.3 Halyomorpha halys | reverse complement strand
TCAAATAATTAATATTGTTTTATTTATTTTAGTTACAACAAAACTTCAAATGATCGTTTTACTCTCACCCAAGTTTATTTTATTCTCCTATGTTTCGGCCCTTCGGTGATTATCAAGGAGACAGTCTAACTATTGTTTTCAGATTATTAACATATATTCCCTCATATATAACACTAATATTTCTTAACATACCTCATTATTGATTTGTCGTAATTCATTAAAAACATTTTATTGTTGGGGAATGTAATAAACTTAGTTCAGAGAAAGGGATCATTTTTTTTTTTTTTTTTTTTTTTTATACTTATATGAGCTTATAAACCAAGTCGTTAGTTTTTCAAGTGTAGTTGCTATATGTGAGGAGGGCATATAATAATATTAACGTTGTTACTTGAAACGGGCAACTGAGTTAGCGTAACCGATAAGCCAGTATTGGTTCGAAGCAGTGTTAGTTTCTTCTGCATCTTGTTGATTTATATTCATTAGGTGATCATACTGGCAAGAATGAATCCTTAACAGTACAATTCTGGTTAGGGCGGCAACATCAAACTGTTTGTGGTCGGCATAATGGAGTAATAGCAAAATAAGAAACTAGTCCAAATTCTGGCGCTTATCTGAAAACCGTATTCTTTGAAATCATCAAATGAGCCTTGTGTATCAATTTATGAAATCAGGAACCATTTATTGTATTATTGGCATTCGGTACTATGTATCATGTGATATGAGAATAAACTCTTGATTATTAGTTGATGGACCATAGAAAAAAAAAAAACCAGAGTAAATTTTTTTTTTCTGAAGAACATATTACATGAAGTTTCAATAGGTCAAACGTTTGAAAATGCAGTTCTATATAATTTACTGACTTATGTGATACGTATAAAATTATATGTTAACTCTTTTAAATGATACGTTGCATTGCTGTAGTAATAAAATTATGCATACATGATACAATTATGCTTACATAATAAAATTTTAACACATTGCCGATTATAAAGGTAAATTTGGTAAAAATGTATAAACGCAATGACAATGTCATATTGTATGAGAGATCAGATTTTTTATATATCACTCACATCTCTGCCTTTTCACTCGATTTGGCTTACATTTCTACTTATCAGGATCGCAAATTCCGTTTCGTATCTTTTACAGTATCTTCTTTCCACACAGGATTTTTTAACATCCAAAAATTCACAAAAATCAAAAAGGATATCCCAACTCAACCACAACTGAGCCTTTCTATGAAAGAGCAGCCTGTTAATTTCTGTCATTCAAACTTGTCTACCAACTTTGAAAATTGTGTTACTGTTTTGAAACATTTGTATATAATAAAATGGATATCGAGAATTCTTAAAATGCAATCTTCTAGTTATACCTTGAATTACTAAAATGTCATTAGTGTTATCAAATTCAATGTTCTTTTTGTTCTCTATAAGAAAAAAACATGAAATATAATGTCTATAATGCCTGGTTTTTCCCCGGTATAGAATTGTATGGGCATTGTAATAGGTTGTTTTAAAAGACGAGGCGAACCCTTTAAAGATAATAAGAAAGGAGAGAGGAGAAAGCCAGAGTCATCCCGTCGTGTAAACAGCTTCTGGTGGGGCCTTAGTCGACAAGGACCGTGACGGAAGGAGCACAAAGGAGTTGCGGTGTGGTCCGCTTTGGGTGCCCCGTGGTACAATAGCGCCTGCCAAAGCTCCTTATTCAATTACAGAGGAACCATACCGGGGTAAAAAAAAAGAAAATTGGAGCAAAGAAGAAAGACGATGCTGTACCGTCTCTAAGCAGCTCTGCGGGTTGTCGGTCACAGCCGTACAAACGAGATCTCATGAAACGTGGTGGTATTTACCTCATCGCTGCGATTTCATGGAGTCCGGGGGATACAGGTCTAGAGTAACGGACCAACTACTAGTATTGTTCCTGTGGCTATTGTTGTATGGCTATTTATGTTGTAATTTCTGAAATGGGGTAGACCAGTAGTCAGAACCTAATTCTCTGGCACGGTTTCGAATTCATTGACTCCGTGGATGGATGACCTATCAGATAAATAAATTTGTTATCCTGACAGCCATGGGGTGTTGAGTGTTTAACGCTATCCGTAACTGACCGCCTCCTAGCGATAGGCCAGGGACATGAACCATCACTACACTACTTTCTTAACAAGACTGTTCGCAAGTCTCTTTATGGCTCTTTAAATTATTTTAGCAATTA
>NW_027107314.1:1342720-1344580 GCF_000696795.3 Halyomorpha halys | reverse complement strand
TGTTCAGTTGCATTTTGAAATGATTTAGTAGTAAGGTACAGTAGGTACATTGTCAGATTTCAACATCGTTTTTCAACTGGCCGATCAAATCGATCGGTTATCAATTGTTTCTCGGCTAAATGAGATAAACTCGTTACAATATATATTTTGTGTAGAGCTCGACCGTTTTCTTCTCTTCTACTGCTTTTTGGACTTAATTATCTCTAGTATTTTGGACATCTTCTAGTCATTCGGCTGGCCTACAGATGGCAGCAGATCCTTGCTCTTGATGTTAATTATTTAATTTTGAATAAATATTTTCCTGAAAAACAAATAAACAGATACATTTCCACTTTCGAGAATTGTATGAAACATAACCTGGCCCTCAAATATGTGTAATAGGATCTGGACAAAGGAAAAGCTTGATTTTGTTACCTATTGTAATGAATTTTGGTTTCATATAATGGTTATGTTCTTATGACCATATAATGTATAATATAATATCAGACTATAACAGTTTTCTCAATATCTCCTAAAGGACCTTAAATGGAGTTTTTTGTTATTCACTGATATAATAAATAATTAATTTAAATAATATACTATCGGATAATAAATTAGTGTTTTTCTTCTTATCTTACCAAACCAATAAACCTACCACATACGTTATTCCTTAATATAAAAAATGGTTTGTAATTCTTGACATTGCATGTGTACACAAACTTTAAGAGTAGACATATATTACAATCTATCATTCTTTTAATTATGTACTCGAATACAATAAAATCATTTATATTGGGAAAATTACTTGGCTTGATTGCAAATAAATTAATAGTCCATGGTAGCATGAATGTTTTTGTACCGTGTATAGATATAATCGAAGATGTTTATACCGTTGTTTAACATCGATCTATGAATGTTTTTCTATCACTAATCAAGCATTATGGTAATATGGCTCTAGACCTCACTCCGCCATTTGCGTTGTCCGCGGCCATCTTAGTCCTGAATACTCCTCCAATCCAAGGAGACTTCAAGCATTTCTCCAAACAAGCCCTGCCCATTCTGTCATACAGTTTATGTATTTTCATTTATTTTTTATGTGTAGTAATTTATAATGTATTTAGCTATGTATGTAGAGTTAAGTTGTGGAGGTTAAGATTCGAAAGGCGAAGGAGCTGACGAAAATTCTGGTTAGCAAAAAGATATACTACCGTTCAACATTAAAATATCAACTAATAAACATCCATCTAATTGTGATTTGTCTGCTAGATTTTAAACCTATCAGAAATAAAATGATTATCGTAAATAGCAAAGAATGAATTATTTCTCTGAAACAGTCATAATAAATACATGGATAACAAACAAAACTTGGTGATTTTAAAGGGTGAGGAGATATAAACATCTTTCTAGACATTTCTTACTGTAAGTCAGTTCAGTTGAGAAAGAAGCTCCAAATAGTACAAAACCCTGGGGAAAAAAAGTTATTTCACCCCCATATTTGATTAATTTTATTAAAACTACACATAGTTAATACACTGCTCTGCTAACCATAGTTGGAAGGAACAAATAATGGTGGCTGGTTCAAAATGTTACCTAAAATTAATTTTTCTTTCGGAGCTCCATATCTTTTAAATTACCTGTTATTTGCTGAAAATAAGCCTTATAGACTCCGATTACAGTCAATAGTTCCCGAGGTAGATTTTTGTAAAGAACATTTTTTTTTTTTTCAAATGAAGTAAAATTAATATTTTGTGAATTAATTTAACCACCATTATCATGGAAAATGGCTCTTAGAAGATAAACGTTTTCAGCATTATAGTACATCCAACTAGCTTTAATTTGAGTGGAGCAAGCCATCTCTATTAGTACAAGAGCCGGGAAGAA
>NW_027107314.1:1341907-1342670 GCF_000696795.3 Halyomorpha halys | reverse complement strand
CTTAGAAGATAAACGTTTTCAGCATTATAGTACATCCAACTAGCTTTAATTTGAGTGGAGCAAGCCATCTCTATTAGTACAAGAGCCGGGAAGAACAAAAGGCAGTTACCTCACCCCAATTTTTGATTACTTTAATGAAAACTATGTACAATTACTACTCAAGATTGATGATTCTGCCAAGTATAGGTAGGGGGAATAAAAAATGGCGGCTGTTTCAAAACCTCAAAAAAAAACACTAATTTTTTATTCGGAGCTCTATATCTTAAAAACTACCAACAACACTAGAAAATCTTTAAAGAAGAGTAAATTTTCTGAAATATTAACCCTAAAAGAGCTATTTACGTCCAATAGTTCTCGAGATTTTAAAAAGCAAAATTTCTTAAAAATCTACTGAAAAATTAGTAGTTAGTTAATTTATTTTGAGAATTTTATATCTCAGGAACTATGTGATGTACATATATCTATTAGCACTTAAATTAAAACTAGTTTAGTGGACTATAAAGAAGTTTATGACCTTTACCTTCGTAGGAATAGTAGTTTTCATGATAGTTACTAAAATAAATTGATTTATAGTTGTTCGGACAATAAATTTGATTTATGAAAATCAAAATTGCCAGCACTCAAAATACAGGAAATTTGACTTAATATAAAGTAGTTTATGGCACTTATCTGCGTAGGGGTAGTAGTTTTATGATATTCACATAGGAATATGAATTTGGAAAATGAAAATTTGTCCGAACAACTATAAATCAATTTATTTTAG
>NW_027107314.1:1337140-1341415 GCF_000696795.3 Halyomorpha halys | reverse complement strand
AATTATACATAGTTTTCATTAAAGTAATCAAAAATTGGGGTGAGATAACTGCCTTTTTTCTCCTCTCGGGCTCTTGTGCTATATGTCTAAGATTAGTATTGAGCAAACATTTTTTTTTTCCGAACAGCAAAAAATCGACATTTTTCTAATTTATTTGGACCACTCTCATGAAAATAGCTGTTCCTACGAAGATAAACGTTACCAACTATATCATAGTAAACTAAATTAGCTTTAATTTGGATACTGTCATCTGTACGTGTAATTTGAAATATAATCTTTTTTTTTGTTTTGTTTTTGCTAATCTCCCTAAAACAAAACCAGGAATTGATAAACTGCTTTACATAAGGAGAACATAAATCAATATGAATTTAACCTTTTTCTACCATTGATTTTTGAAGGTGTCAAAGTGAAATACTTACCTGATGTTTGAAGTGATTATTCTGTGAAGAACTCTACTAAAATCTTTAGAGGTGATGGGCCTGGTGTGTGCACCTCAAATATTAATGTTTGCTGTATCTCTTGTACCGAACAGGTGAAAATTGAACCTTTTTCTAAGAGAAAAGAGCGCACAATTTTTTCCTTACTTGAAAGAAGTGTAAATGAAATTAGATTTTTTTGTGATCTTTAGGATAGCCGTTTGTATTTAGTTGTATAAGATTGTTAATAAATTTAGAAGGTAGAAAAAAATATATATTGTTCATTAACCAGCTGCTATTCATGAGCATAGAATTGAGTTTTTATTAATTCACAATGTCCTTCGGTCAAGCTAGGTAGAGGAGATATCTTCTTCATCCTTTCTTTTATTATACATAATTCAATATACAGACTTCGATATCAGGACCAAATCGTGGCAGCGTCTTATTCCGCCAATTACACTATCAGTGCTTAGAAGAAGGTTCACTAAGCAGCCTAGATTATCGGGGTCCCTAATCCTGGGGGGAGGTTCGGGGAGCTAGCTGCCATTTTGATCCTTCCTGAGGAATTATGTAAATGAGGATTACGGTTGACAAGAGATGCCATCTCGGGGCGAATCGCTCCTGAACGATGAATATTTTCGATGGGAGATTAAAACCAGAGAAAAAATCCATTTTTATTTTTTTTTTTGCCATTCGGCCTGGTGGGGCCACTGGGCCTGCCACAGGCCACTGGGTTTGGACTCGTCACTGCCTACCCGACCATGGTCCTTCCCCCGTCCTATCTACCCCCCTCCAATTGATTTCAACCTATTGATTTCATCCGGTACGTATTCTTTTTCATTAATATCATTTGACTTATCTGATTTCGAATTCTACCGACGCAGTGAATATTTTAAGGAAATGGAATTTCACAGTTCGCTGCTTCAGTTATTATTAAACCTATTTTTTATTTAAATCTATTTCTGGAAGATCGTTGGTTGACAGTGTGTAACAATAAAAGGAAGATGTTCCGGCTGCGGTCAAAGAAAAAAGGGAAATAGTAATAAAACTAATGTATTTTATGTGTGCCAATGTTATGCCCCATATTGCGGGCTTCATCGGGACTATAGAAAAAATATAGTAATTTGCCGGGATTCAGTAAATGCCGGTAAGTTACTATATTTTTTCTCTTTGCCTACACCCATTTTTTTTTAAATCTATTCAAATTGAATTTAATACCATTTGCTTTGGTACGTGTGGCAGGTAAAGGATGGCGTGTCGTTGTAAGGATACAACACGTTTTCGTGATCTCACTACTTTTTTATTCTTATCCGCCTATATTATATTTTTAAACCAATTATAATGCTTAAACATGAAAAACAATAAAAATATATAAGTATACAATGAAAACGAATATGAATATCTTAGTGTAGCTCTGGAGTGTACATGGTGACACTTCTTCACCATCTTCAGGGTCCCTCCCCACTCGTTCTGCTGATGAAGGTATATTCAGGTTCAGACTTCCCACTCACATTTGACCAAAGAGTTCCTGGTTCCTCTCTCCCTAAAAAATATTTAAATATTTCTTAAACTATTTTAGATGTGTTTTACTGTAGTAAACTTATCCAAGCTCTAAAACTGTTATTTTGTTTTGTTTTCAGGAGAGAGCGCGGCATGGACGTGGTGGCGGGCCCCTCGGGGAGAGGTCCCTACTTGCGGTTCCCGCCGCCGCCGCCGTTCCCGCCAGAGGAGTACGACTATGCTTACGACGATGAGGATGAGGAAGAGGAGGCGGCCGGGCCCAGTACAAGACCTCCAGTTTACCACCGCCGTCCAGTCCCGCGGTATCAGGAGAACCTCTACGAGGAGATCGGGGCCATGCGCCTCGAGGAGGAGGTCCGTTATGTTCACTCCAAGCACCTTCAGGTATCGTATCATATCGTATTATTGTATTTTAACGTCTATCTTACTTATAGTAATTATTTATGCGTGTACAGTTCGGGATTGAGGATGATGTTGCATTCTTTAAACAAGGTTCCCAACAGGTGGACTATGGTAGTTCCAACAGTACACAACTTGCCATATAAATGTGATTTTTAAAACTATGTTTATTCACTGAGTAGTGCAGAGTATATTCAATGACTACAATTGTTTAATTAATGTGTCTTAATAAGTTAAAATAATTACTTGTATATTATAATGAAAAATAATTTGAATAAACTATACGGATACTAATGAGGTGTAGATAGTTGACCGTAGATTAATGATTGGAGAAGTTTGTCAGGGGTGCGGTGTATACAAACAAATTTGGAATTATACAAAATATTGAATTGAATCATAAATGATAAAAAAATTGGTAACTGATAATTGAATAGTAAAAATTTTTTTTTTTTTTTTAATTGATTGATAATCGTGGAATTAGATGGTAGTAGATTGAAAACAGTGAAAGATGAAATATAATATCATGTAGGTAATGTATGTATTATGTAGGTACATTTCAGATATGTATAATAGACGATATACAAGTAGTGTCTAAATATGTCTATCTTATATTATACATATCTTCTTACCTACATGATATTATATTTCATCTTTCACTGTTTTCAATCTACTACCATCTAATTCCACGATTATCAATTAATTAGTTTTTTTACTATTCAATTATTAGTTATCAATATTTTATCATTTATGATTCAATTCAATATTTTGTATAGTTCCAAATTTGTTTGTATGCTATTCCTTTTCAATTTTATGTTTCTCTAAATGTTGTTGTTATCCCTTTTTATTCTATAACTCCTGATGAAGACTTGAAACTCAGGTCGAAACGTCGGCATAAAATAAATAAATGTGGTTTTATTTATTTATGTTGTTCTTTGAAGACCGGACCTTCCCCCCACCCCCCTCCCCGACAAACTTTTCCAATTATACAGATACTAGTTCTTGACGGTATCAATTATTTTTTTAAAATTGTTTTCTTATAAAGCATCTTTTGTTACATTCATTAGTGTATAACTTTTTCAATAGTTTTTTCTCTTCCTCTATTACGCAGATGCTGATGCGAAATGCAGGTGCTTTCTCGTCCTATAAATACTTTGTTGAGGTTGTTTTGATTTCTTCCTCTTACAATGATAAAGCTCCTAATGGGCTTTATCTCAACTTCCCCCTAAAGGCTCCATTACAACTCTCTTATAACTACGTAGTTTCCGATATTTCTAAATTATACTCCTACCAATAGCACCTTAAATTAAACTTTGCAAGTGCTTGGTGAATGTAGTGAACAGCTAGCCTTCATTCTACATTATGTAATATACTTTTTGGCGCCTTTCCAGAAACATAATGCTAAGTCCAAAATTCATCTCAAGCAAGCTTGAAAACAAGATTTCAAACTTAATAAAAATTACAAAATAAATCATATAACAAAAACTGCCTTTGTAATTTGTTATCATCTCCCCAGTTTTGTTTCTATTCTATTAAAAACCATTGTTAACTTTTTTCCCTCTCTCATAGTGTATGTCACACTTTACAAGGAAAGTGTCGAATAAAAGAATACTTTCATGCGTGAAAAAAGAGTCGTTAAAGTATAGTTTTTTTGTCTGAACTCGAAAATCTCTTTTAGGTAGTTTCGCTACTAAGGTTCTCAACAGGCGATATTGTTGGTAATTGGCATATATGCAATTTTTTCTAAAGTTAGTGTTTTATTGAATTTTAATGTGCTTTTCTATTTTCTTAAAATTACAAAATGAACAATTGACTTACATTGATATTAGAAATTATGTGTGACCTAGATCTGTAATCACAATTGTTTTGATTTGTCCACTTTTATATGTACATTTAAAATGGTTATATGTGTAGTAATAATCAAATAAAATATTTTTTATTA
>NW_027107314.1:1334807-1336025 GCF_000696795.3 Halyomorpha halys | reverse complement strand
AAATGGCGGCTGTTTCAAAACCATAAAAAAACATTAATTTTTCATTCGGAGCTCTATATCTTAAAAACTACCAACAACACTAGAAAATCTAAGAGAACATTACTTAAAGAAGAGTAAATTTGCTGAAATACTAGCCCTAACGTAAATAGCTCTTACGTCCAATTGTTCTCGAGATATAGCTTTTTAAAAAGCAAAATTTCTTAAAAATCTAATGAAAGATTAGTGGTTAGTTAATTTATTTTGATAAATCTATATCTAGATTCACACAAGGAACTATGTGACGTAAATATGTCTATTAGCACTCAAATTAAAGCTAGTTGAATGGACTATAAAAAAATTTATGACCTTTACCTTCGTAGGAATAGTAGTTTTCATAATAATTGCTGAAATAAATTGATTTATAGTTGTTCCGACAATTTGATTTATGAAAAACTGCATTTCAGAAACCATTGGACGTACAGATGTCTGATAGCGCTCAAATTAAAGCTAGTTAAATTTACTACAAAATAGTTGATTATGTTTATTTTTGTAGGAGTAGTAGTTTTTATGATATTTGACAAAATAAACTCACAAAATGTTAATTTCTAGTTAGTATAAATTGTTGGATTATTGAAAACATATATCTCTAGATCCATAAGACGTACACATGTCTGCCAACACTCAAAAGAAAGGAAATTTAACTTACTATAAATTAGTTTATTGCACTAATCTTCGTTTTTATGATATTCACATATGAATATAAATTTGGCAAATGAAAATTTGTCGGAACAACTATTAATCAATTTATTTTAGCAAATTTCATGTAAACTGTTACTCCTACGTAGGTAAACATCATAAACTACTTTATAGCTCATTAAACTAGTTTAAATTGAGTGCTAATAGACATCTGTACGTCAAATAGTTTTTCAGATATAAATTTATCAAAATAAATTCTCTAACTACTGATCTAAATTAATACTCTGAAATCAATATCTCCAGAACTGTATCATAAATAGATCTATTAGGGCTCATGATTTAGCAAATTTACTCTTCTTTAAATGACGTTCTCTTAGGTTTTCTTCTGTTGTTCCTACTTTTTAAGATATAGACCTCCGAATGAAAAATTAGTTTTTTTTATGGCTTTAAAACAGCAGCCATTTTTTATTCCCCCTACCTATACTTGGCAGACTCAGCAATTTTGACTAGTAATTATACATAGTTTTCATTAAAGTAATCAAA
>NW_027107314.1:1322453-1334757 GCF_000696795.3 Halyomorpha halys | reverse complement strand
GTGAGGATTCCAGGTTAGTCGTTTGTCAAGATGAAGTCCAAGATAACGAATCTGTTCTACAGGGGTAATAGCCACATTATTAAAGTATACTGTAGGGCAGTCGGCAGGTTTACGACGAAGAGTAAATCAACAATAATCAAAATATTATTTTCAAATAATGTTTTTCGTAAAATATAGACTTGAGAACAAATCTAAAGATGCCAATAAACGACACACTGGTCAATAATGTGAACAAGGCTCAATATTCGTCCCTGTTTGAAACTATGTTGTTGTTAATGAATAACTATATTTATTTAGAATAAGTCACGTTTGTCTAATTAAATCTAAAATTTAATTGATGAAACCAGTTCGATGTGTAAATATGTAAATGAATTTTCATAAAGTTAGTCTTCTACTCATATCTGTGACCATAAGTTTTCCCATGTCTATGTTTACAGTCATCCTCGCAATTATATTGTTTCATTGTTCATAAACTTAGTGTATTCTTCTGCCTGACCTCTCCTCTTTTACTTTATGTTGCAGGTCCTGGACGAACTGAACCTCTCGATGGAGGCGATGATCATGCCGGTGGCCCCCGGCGAGCAGCTAACTGCCGACCTGCTGTCTCCCGCGAGCTCGTCCATCGACTCCGGGTTCTCATCTTCGTCAACGGGTACCAACAGCCTGGGCCGCCCGCAGCCGACCAAGAGGAAGAGCCCTGGGGGATTCTGGCGCCGGCTACCGGCCCTCGTGAAGAGCAGGGAGCCCCCTTCCCAGCCGGCTCAGCTCCACCCGCCACATAGTGAGTACTCATCTCTTCTCTATCCATCACCATCTTGTATACTGATTGCAGACTAGTCCACATCTTGTCAGCATGGTCTGTCCTTACGTACTTAACCGATCCATGTAGTCTATGTATTTCACCATTGCAAAGCTGGTTCTCATGATTAAGGGAGTTGAGTTAATTCACAGAATTAAGGAAGTATAGATATAAAGTAGAGCATAAAATAATTTTTATCACACTTTAATCGGAAAACAACACAAATGAGTCGTAAAAAACTTATTTAATGGCGTAGGCACCAATGGTGCCTACGTTTTGGCCAGAATTTCCAGCTTTCATCAAGGCTAAGAAAAAAGAGGAAGATATCAACCAATGAACAAAAAAAAACAAACAAACATAATGATTGTATATTTCTTTGTTTCTTTGCATTATATGAAAATATATTTTTATTTTCTTAATTATGTCATTTTACTTAAATATTCAATTACCTATATATAGATTTATTTTCCTCAAACTTCATCACTTTATTTTTATTAAATGTCATTCTGCACAATCGTTTACTTTAATCATTCTATGTATTTTTTTTTCTCGTTGGTTGTTATCTCACTCTTTGTTCTTAGCACTGATGAATGCTGGAAATTCTGGCCGATACGTTAGTACTATTAAATAAGTTTTTTAACTTATTTCTGTTATATTCTGAACGCACCCCCAAAAATCTTCTCTTCACATATATTATTCACGGTCAACTATCTTCTCATTATTTTAAATCGGAAACGTATTTATTTATAAATTTAATTATGTAAAAAATACATCTTTTGGTTTTTCGCCTGTAATTTCTAAACGGCGGATTATAGTTAAAAAGCTGTTGCAAGATGTTATAAAACAAATTTAAGGCCATTAAATTGTGCGTTGAATGAGCACCACAACCTAATAATTTGGCTAAATGATATGGTCGTAGTCGAGCAACTTTGGTTTTTCCTTTAGTACAATAGTCGGGAAGAGAAAAAGGCAGTTATCTCACCCCAATGTTTGATTACTTTAATGAAAACTATATATAATTATTAGTCAAAATTGATGAGTCTGCCAAGTATAGGAATATCCCAAGGGGGAATAAAAAATGGCGGCTGTTTCAAAAACATTAATTTTTCATTCGGAGCTCTATATCTTAAAAAGTAGGAACAACACTAGAAACTCTAAGAGAACGTTATTTAAAGAAGAGTAAATTTGCTGAAATATTAGCCCTAACGTAAATAGCTCTTACGTCCAATAGTTCTCCAGATGTAGCTTTTTAAAAAGCAAAATTTCTTAAAAATCTAATGAAAGATTAGTGGTTAGTTAATTTATTTTGAGAAATCTATATCTAGATTCACACAAGGAACTATGTAACGTACAGATGTCTATTAGCACTCAAATTAAAGCTAGTTGAATGGACTATAAAGAAGTTTATGACCTTTACCTTCGTAGGAATAGTAGTTTTAATAATATTTGATAAAATAAATTGATTTATAGTTGTTCCGACAGTAAGTTTGATTTATAAAAAACTTCAATTCAGAAACCATTGGACGTACAGATGTCTGCCAGCGCTCAAATTAAAGCTAGTTAAATTTACTACAAAATAGTTGATTATGTTTATTTTTGTAGGAGTAGTAATTTCTATAATATTTGACAAAAAGTTAATTTCTAGTTGTTCGTATAAAATGTTGGATTTTTGAGAAAAAAAAATATATCTCTAGATCCATAATACGCACATATGTCTGCCAAAACTCAAAATAAAGGAAATTTAACTTACTATAAAGTAGTATATTACACTAATCTTCGTAGGGGTAGTAGTTTTTATGGTATTCAAATATGAATGAAAATTTGTCGGAACAACTATAAATCAATTTATTTTAGCAAATTTCATGTAAACTGTTACTCCTATGTAGGTAAACATCATAAACTACTTTATAGCTCATTAAACTAGTTTTAATTTGAATGCAAATAGACATCTGTACGTCAAATAGTTTTTGAGATATAAATTTTTCAAAATAAATTCTCTAACTACTGATCTAAACTAAATACTCTAAAAGCAATATCTCCAGAACTGTTGATCATAAATAGCTCTATTAGGGCTCAAGTTTTAGAAAATTTACTCTTCTTTAAATGACGTTCTCTTAGGTTTTCTTGTGTTGTTCCTACTTTTTAAGATATAGGTCTCCGAATGAAAAATTAGTTTTTTTAATCGCTTTGAAACAGCAGCCATTTTTTATTCCCCTTATCTATACTTGGCAGACTCATCAATTTTGACTAGTAATTATACATAGTTTTCATTAAAGTAATCAAAAATTTGGGTGAGATAACTGCCTTTTTTCTCCACTTGGACTCTTGTACTACTTGGACTCTAATGGCTGGTCTCTTGAAGTCCCCAAAAGACCGAATTGTTACGTTGCAGTACTCATTCCACGCATAATTTAATTTACTTTATTATAACTTTTCCATCAGGATGCACCGATTAGGATTTATAGGCGAAAAATCGAAAGTTTTCTAACCAAAAATTTTAAATTAGTCATTTTATCAAACTAGTTAGCTGCTTAGTGGCCGTTTCAGAACCTCCAGAAATGCATTTTCGTTGCATGTTTGGATTCATCTATAATACTGTACTTGTTTTGGGCAAAATTTGAAAAAAATGGAAATTCTTTTATTTATGTTTACATTTTATCGACATACTGCTCGACCGAATTAATCAGTTATAATACTTCTTCAACACGGAATGAAATGATGCTTAATTTCATATATATAACATTTTATGGTCGAAGGAACCGATTAGTAAATGTTTTAAAAACAACCAGAAATCCGTTTCCGAGTTAAGTGTGATAAAATGATATTTAAAATTAGTTGCAGATGTTTTTTTTTTTTTGTATGGGTTGGATATGGGATACATAGGGGTCCTATATGGGCAGGTCAATATGAGCCTCCTTTAGAAAGGTATAATTTTGTTTACGATTTTCGCTTTTTAAGTCATAGAAAGTTTACCAAACACACACACTCAAACATTTATAAAATCCATTTAGTTGACTTTTCCCAAAAATGATGACTCCCTAATCGATTTACACTTTCTTAGCTTACAACGTTTGACAAGACTGGTTATTCATGCAGGATGTCTGGTTTAAGTCAGCTACCATCCAGTGAGAAATCCGATTGAAAATTATTTCAATTAGATAATGTTAGGACAATTTCAAGTGCCATATTGAAGGCAGCCTGTATATAGTGGCATTTTACAACTAAAAGCTCCCCGATATTTGTGTATGTATTTCCTCTATACGATCAAATATGAGAGTGGTACGGGTAATACATCAACGAGATATTAACCATCTGACACTGATATCCTCAGGTCGGACGTCTCGTTCTCAAATATAACATGGGTTCTTGTTGGCTCGCTCCCGCCCGTCTCCTATATTATAATAAAAAATATATTATTTTTGGATGAGGCTTGGAAGAGGCGCCTGGGGACCCCATCAACGTCACTCCAACTCCAACCTCTGTCATCCTTCGCCTCGTTTTCAGTTCAGCTAAGCACGTGTAAGACCCAGCCAAAAATAGGGGTCACAAATTATTATTTGTTTTCCTCTTTCTGTACAGATCGTATATCAGAGAATATGTTCTCATATCCAATTTCGAAAGCTTAGAAAAAAGTTGAGAGATTGATATATTATTTTTGAAATCAGTTATAACTTCGAGAAACAAAAAATAATTGCCTCTAAATTATAAGTACGTTAGTATTTTTTGCTCCTTTTTTCCATAACTTAACATATCCAAGAGGCAGGCATTCATAATTTTAAACATTTTAATACTTTCTGTATTCTTAAATATAAAATTTTCTAACATTCTGACTCGCCTTGAAAGCATGAAATGAAACTGATGTTCGGAAGAAAAGCTTTTTCAAAATTTGTTTTTATGTCCTCCCGATTTTGACCGCTCTTACGTTTAGGGGAGTGATCTTTGGATTCCTTCCAAATCGTAGCGATACGGGTTAGTGTGATTGTTCTATGCTGTGAGAAGTCTAGAACACGTTCAACATGAATCATGAAGTTTCCTGATTATGATAGGTACAATTAATGGAAGGAGCAGTTGCTAGTAGACTAAGAGTTAACGTAAAAAAACAAATTGATTATTTTAATATGGATGAAGAAGGTTCCAAGTCTATGTTTAATCCACCTTCGTAAAGATAAATAAACAAAATCAAGTTCTACCATCAAAGATGAAATATATCGATAGAATGTTAAAAGTGTTTTATTCGACTGTACAATTTATAATTTCAAACGTCAAAATCGGATCAGTGAATATTTAAAAGAAACCTCGGTCACAGTGCGTGAATTACTTGAAATCGTTAAAAAATTATCCGAAAATCCCGAAATGAGTTATCATGAACTCATCGTGGCCACAAAGGATAAAAAGTTCATGTACAAAATTCCCTCTCATCCCCTAAACCATGAAATTAGGCCTACTGTGCTTAACAGATCACACAAATTTCCCACTATCTCACCCGAAAATGTTGCAAAAAATATCAGAAGTGGTTTCGTAAGATAATCCTAACATTCTAGCGATATATTGGTACCTCTATACTTTTTAAAAAGTTAGATCATTTAATTTTTTTTTGTCAGAACTTGTTTATGTTGACTCATTTGCCATTGTGTTTGTATTTGATTAAGAGATTATTTATTAGGTGAAAACAATAAACTTATAACAAACTTACAATTCATTATTACGCCAGATGTTATTGTACGATTTTTTTTTTTACTCTATAAATTAACAAATTTTCTTGTACGATTTTCTTCACTCGTAAATATAAATGCGATAAACATATTTTTTTTCAACATGATAACCAGTCTATTTTTTACTTACTATTTACGTGCAAGAGATTACTTTCCCCCAAAAAACTAAGTGTACAATAATTATTTTACCCGCTGTAGTTCACATTGATTGTATCATTTTCTGATATCATCCTGTAATTTACCATATCCTCATTGATGTTTATTTATAATAACAGTAGAATCCATAGTATCAACTTACATTATATAGAAATACAACTACGCCATTTTGGGCTTCGCTGTCCCTTTGTAGCCCTGTAGATCTTCACATTTTATTTTATTATAAGAAATATTTATTTTTTGGCACCTCGATAATTGTCTGATAAGCAGAAATCCATTCCATCATAATGTATCAGAGTTCATACTGGTTTTAAAACTCATATGTTTCAAAATGAATCATTTTCAATTTTTTCTACTATTGGTCTTCCGTTTACATTAATATAAAAATTGACTATCAGGTAGAAATCTTGAAGATGGGTCATTTCTAGAAAATGAGCTGTATTAATCTATTATTACATTCTTGTTTTAGTTTTTCGGTTATATTGTTACTAAAGCAATTGTATATTGTTTTAGCTTGTTGTAAAAGAAAATCGAAATGTGGAGCTACCGTGAGAGCTGATGAGCAAAGAAGGAAAAAGATAGACTTCAAAATCTAAAGAAGACTAAAAAAAAATTGTTTTTTTAATGAATTAAGTAGAAACTACTTCATTTAGGCCGAGGAAGGAGTTTCCTTTCTCTTGTATATTTTTTTTCGTTGTTTATCTTTTTCCTTTTTTTTTTTCTTTTTTTTTCTTTTTTTCTTACGCTTAAAAAAAATTATTTTGTTCCAACTATATTGTAATTTTAAATTTTTATTTTTTTATAAAATATTTTAAATTGTTATTGTTCGTTAAATAGTATAATTAAAAGAGATTAGATTTAAAATGCATTTAAAGTTTTTAAAATGCACTTTTAATATTGGGATTAATGTGATTGCATTTTTGAGCCAAATGATTATTTTGCTTATTGCTGTTCATCATTCAGATTTATTATTGTCAACTGTATATTATTTATTAAAATAAAATAAAGATAGATTTGATGTGAATTTGGTATTTTTATTTACCCTCGTTTTGTAATATACGATTATAAACATCGCTTGTAACGCTTCAGGCTTTTTTTTTGTCGCTTATTGCTTGCTTTTGCTCATTTGAATTTATATAAAAATAAACGAATATTCAATTTATAACATATTAAAGTTTTTTTACCACCGGGAAAAGCTTCACTTCTAACTAGGTAGGTTTAAATCATTCGCCCTCTGTTTTACATATATATTGTCATTATCACCTAATTTTATTTTTTTATATTTTTCAGAATGCCCCCACGTTACCCCTGAGCAACGACTGTGTCCACCGGAAACGGCCAAATCAACTTTTAGTAAGTTTTTATTTTATTATTTAAAATGATTATTGTCAATCCAACTGACTTTTTACCGCTCATTACTCAGGCCTGCAATTTATATTTTTTTTTTGTTCCATTGGATATTTTTTCTCCATTTTTTTTTAAATGCATCTTTTAGGAATTAAAAAATGTCCTCTTTATCCCCCTCACGTACAGTTTACTTTTTTCATTCATTTTTTTTTTTTACAAAATAAATTTGAAAGCAATTTGTGCATTTCATTGTTTTATTGAAGTGATGCTAAATGTTGAAACCATTACCTACACCTAGTAATCAGCCTTTCACGCTGAATAAAACATAAAACTTAATTACAAAAAAAAATAATGGCTTTGAATTTTCCTAGTTTTTTGTCCTTTAAACGCTAAACTATGGGGGAAAGGAAAAAAAAATCAACATAGTTCTTAAACCTCTGCTACCAGGTGGGTTGCATAACTCTAATCTCCTTCAAATCAAAAGTGAATCCAAAAAGGTGACACCCACAAAAGGGTTGTTACGAGGCTAATGGGAATGTACTTCATTGTAACCTAAACTGGCTCGTACTCTTCCCCCACTCTCCTGCGACGCCCCTGGAGGGCCCATGAAACCCACCTTTTTGACTTCACTTTTCCAGGTTACTCCTCCATTATATTCCTTCGTCCAAGTCTGCTATACTACAAGTAGGAGAGCTCAATCTTTTAATAAGATTAAGAAATATAATAAAACAAAATATTATTTCAATATTTTGAGCTGAGAATGTTTGAAAACACTCACGAGATATATTTGAGTAACTTGATACCGACATAATCAGTTGTGGAGTTCTCACTAAACAGAGCCCATTAAACAGACGGATTTAATTTTAGTACTTCACGAGATCTCAGTGAGTAATCTGGCGCTGTCAAACTTGAAAATCGGTTGAGTTTTTGCTTAAAAATTGTTACAAACCTACCAATAAACAGGTTACGTGTCACCCATAAACATATTACCTTCCTTTGGACTTCGCTGTGGTTGGGTAAATATAAATAAAATTTCTTCCTTCTTGGTCTTTCATTAGGCGATGCCATTAAGTTTTGATCACCACGGTTTATAATAGATGAGCTATGTGTTGGATATTTAAAAATTCAAATGCTTTGATCAATTTTTATCTCTTGCGTTTCGAAAAATTAAACATGTTTTCTTTAATAAAAAAAAAAAAATCCTTCAGTATTAGACTACTTTATTAATGATATTAGCTGTTCGTTTATTCTGATGTCAATGCGCATCAAGCGTAACGTGTTAAAAAAAATAAGAATCAAATTATTTATTAAGTTTTTTTTTAATTAATATTTATTTATTGCTATTTAAAACTGTACATTATAATACATTTAGTAAATCTGATCTAAGTTAAATTGGAGTGTTACAGGCGTGTAGAGTACCCATTGGTAACACTCTAATGACATTTTACATTAGCTGGTCTCGTGGCCATCTTCTTTTCAGGCGCCTCGAAGGATTGTCAGGAATGAAAGAGGATGGATTAGAAACTAGAGGGTTTGTGTGGTTAGAGAGTTTATAATGGAAGGAGTGATATCTGGTTCGGGCTAGATCGGTTACATAGGGAACATTAAGGTCTTTATGTATGATTTTATTTGTGACAAAGTAAGGAGCATTGAGGATTTTACGAAGGATTTTGGATTGTAAGGATTGATACGAGAGGAATTCGAAGGCTTAGTGGAGCCCCAAAGTTCAACTCCATATTTATTAAGTTAGATTTATTTATTGTAGGTAAGAGAATACGAACGAATAAGATAAAAATTGTCGACTCACGGTGAGAATTGGTAATTGTAGATGAGAACTTATGAAGGATGCCTTGGAAAAGGTAAAGAAGGATGACTTGAAGAGACACATTAAACCCGATGACCAGCTTCTGATAGTGAAGTCCTTACCAATTACATCCCTCATTACCATTCCAACTTTTATCACATCGTATTTTGTTCTTCTCGAGGGAGGTAATTGTCTTCAGATTTTATAGTGTCATCCGAAAAAAAAAACGAAAAAACTCTGATTTTTTTCGGATTGGTTCTTTTTTTTTTTTTACACCCTATAGATATATCAGTATATGGGGAAGTTAAATATATTGTTAGATCAATGTAAATACTTTTTAGAAAATTGTACATTCATGATTGAATTAAAGTGTATAAAAGAACTTGAGGTTTTTAATAGTAGTCACAAAATTAGTTGTTTTGTTCCACCAACCTGCTTTTTCAATACTTTATTTAGTTATTTCTTTTATTTGAGTTTTTATTATTATACTGAAGAAATAGTAGCTGATATAATAATTCATATTGTATCATATAATAAGAAAATCTGATAATCATAGTTTAATTTATAATTGATAAGCCCTGATTTTTATTTATAAAATAAAAAATTATAGGTACAAAATTAGAATAATAAATTAAAAAAAAAAAGTTTTTTGAAGAGATAAAACGAGATTACAAAATATGCTATGTGTGAAACAAGAATAATTATTAATTACAAAATAAAAATAATTTTTTTTTTTTAATTTAGAAACATTTTATGTAGGTAAAGAAATTTGAAATGAAAAAAAGAACTTCGGAAATTAGAATATAAAACGAATAACTAACGATGAATATTTTAAAATTTTAAATAGTTTTAAATGGCTTAAATGATTATTTAAAAAAAAATTCTTTTAAAATTACCTTTAATTTTATTTATTTGTTTTAAAAAAAGTTCGCATTGCTAGTAATAATAAATACAAAATATTAAATAATTTTATGAGTAATCAAAAGAGAAAAAAGGAAAAATAGTTATATCAGATTTAAACGGGAAAAGCCGAGACCGCCTAATCTTTCCCGATTGCGCTAAGGCTTTGCTGTATTCTGTTAAACTTGTGTTCTTGGCTAAATTATTCCCACCTTGTAAAACTTTAGTAAAAAAAAAAAATTCGTAATTTGCGGTTACCCTGGTATTTAAATTTGTTTTTAAGTCTCAAATATAGGAATAACTTCAACATGAGCCCCCAATCTGCACAAAACTTGGCGATGTATGTAGGGTGAGTAAAGTTGTGTGATGCACGCACTGAAACATATTTTTAAAAAAGTTACCCCCTTTTTCCGCAATGTTGTTAAAACAAATTGAATTAAATATAATTTAATGAAAAAAAGAAGATAATATCTCACTATGATCTGTTATTGAATTTGATTATTTATTATATCAGGTTGTAAAAAACAAACATATAAAATTGTTTAAAAAAAATTGAAAAATCATTTAGATTTCGTTTTGTCTTTAGAATAGTGGTTCTGAATCATTCATATCTGTATGTTTTATCCTTGATAAAGGTTCATAAATATCATAACTTTATCTATGAATATCGGTCCTTTATCTAGTAAATTTTTAATCATTTTATTATTATCAATATTAATTAAATAATGTTTCAAATCTTCCTAAACAGTCCAATATTCCTGATAAGGACTTGTCAATGGAGTCTACAAATTGTTACAGGAATAAAAAAAATGGCAGATTTTTGAAGTCGAGACAAATCCCTTAATGAGAATTTAACATAAAATAACTGAGGTAGGACTTGATGATGGAAGGGTGTCTGAAGATTAAATAAAGAGATAAGAAGTATTGAGAGTTCTTTAAAAAAGAAAACGAATTGTGCAAAATATTTTAAACCCTTCTACATAGATTAAATAATGAAAATTAAGTATGCATTTATGCAATGATTCCGATAGATGTGATGGCTACGTAATAAAAGTAGACATGTTGTATCATTAAAGAATGTGTTGTTGCAACGAAGTTAGTAATGATAAACGTTACGACAACGAGATAGTTGATTCCTTTTTATGTCAGAGTTGTTGTTGTTTGATCAATTCTAGTTTGGAAATAGGTGCAGACAGAGCAGAGCAGTGGTTGCTAAAGAAGGACTATTTTAATTTTCCCAAAGCATACAGGTCAAACGACCAGCTGTTCTCCCCCACCACGTCACTATACTCCGAGGGCTGTCTGCAAAAAAGTCATCTAACTCACTCAGCTATTTCTGAGCTTACTTTATACACTCAGACAATGACCTCAATTCATTTTTTAAAGTAAATTTTTATTTTCATTTCAAATAGTTAAGATTTTTTCTCATTTGTTTCCTTTTTCTATTTGTCGTAAACATTTCTTCTTTCTAATATATTTTTCTTCCATTTTATACCAAGTCAATTTTAACATTTCCCTATATTGTCATGAGCGTTGTAAACCAATCTTTAGTGTATTAAAATGAAAGGAATTATTCAGAAAAAATAAATTAATTTCACATAAATAAATCTATGTTTACTATTCAAGGAAAAGTTATTAAGCCGTAATATTTTTAAAGAAGAAGTTTTTAAGTAATAATTTTTAGTCATGTCAAGTGAAAATATTTACTTATTAATTTGAGATCGTTGAAGTATTTTTAGTTTAAATTCAAAATCTTTTACTCCTTACTATCTCCTAATCTTCAATATTTTAATCATTGAGCATCGGAAAAACTGCAAATTTAAAATATGACATTCCTTCTGAATAATTATTTTTTTTTTAGTATTGCCGATAATCGTTCACAGAAACCAAGTATAAACAAATATAATTTCACGTTCTATAAGCATAATTGAACATAAATAAATGTTTGAGATTATTAAATACTGTATGATATCATTAATAAAAAGGGAATTTTTTTTTCATTAAAGGCTATACTATGAATTATTAATAATATTAAATGTGTTTATTTTTTTATTTGTTTATCTCCTCCTCACCCAAAAGATAAAAAAAGTATTTTGGTTTTTATTATGAGGTAAAACAAATGAAAGAGCTGAGGTATTTAATGTGGAAGGTGGTTAGTAAATACAGTTTATTATGTGACGGGAGTGTACCGCGTACTGGAGCTGGAGGGGCAGAGCAGCAGTCACTTAGTATTGTCGTCGGTTCTCTTCCCTTGGTTGAACTCTCTTGAATTTTGTCTAAGTTATTTTTGCGACCGATGTCATCTCTTTGTATCTCTTCTTACAAATATTATAAGATAATTTATATCACTCTTAAAACTTTGAGCTCGTGGCAACTTGAAGGATATGCCAAAGTCAGGTAATTTTAAAGTAAATTCCATTACTGTATTTCGAAATCTTACCAATTTTCTGCATTAAAATAAATAATACCATTTTAATAATTCTACTTTCTCTAGTATCAGTTTGACTAATTGGTAAAAGAATTTATAATCATCAGTATCAATTTATTCTAATATTTAAAAATTAATGTCCACTGAGCTAGTATTCT
>NW_027107314.1:1321075-1321943 GCF_000696795.3 Halyomorpha halys | reverse complement strand
TCTAACTTTTTTAAATTGCTGATGTTTCCCAATTTTGGTCTTTGCCATCATTAATCTTAACAATGATAGCCCTTGTAAAAAAAAAAAAAAACTCCAAATATATCCTTCAACATCTCTTAAGGAAAAATGGACATAGTTAACAAATTTGTATCTTTCGTTGTAATATATTTTATGGTAATAAATTGCTCCTTAATTTTACATATTCTTTATTATATGATTGGACACTTGTACTCAAATAGTAGCTTAACGATCATGATGCTCTACTGACCATTTCAAACCCCGAGTCCTTTCTGCACTTTCTTTAATAATGTTTTTCTTTCTCTTGGTACATGTGTTGCCATATGCCATAAATAAATAAGGTATAAATCACTGTTTTTACTTTCATTCTTGATGAATATTACTAAAGTTCAGATTAATTTAGGTGCTAACACAAGATCAGTTACCAAAAAATAAAAAAGAGTAGATGGTCGATTGATATTTTGGTACAGTTATTTTTGTTTTCCTTCTATCATTTTAGATAAATATCCAATAAATCAATGTTTATTATGATTCATTCTCTGACTATGCACACTAGTTGAAGGTTAGTCTTTGTTTGGCCTTGTATATTGACAATTGTTTATGAGCTTAACCATAGAAGTAATCTTAATCTGACTGTATCGAAAAATGGCCTGTAAATTAAACAATTTATTTCTAAAGTATTGACTATAGCTTCTTTTATCATTTTATTCCAATAAATTTTTTTTTATTAACTACTGGTTTTCCTCATTAAATATTCTAACTTTTTTAAATTGCTGATGTTTCCCAATTTTGGTCTTTGCCATCATTAATCTTAACAATGATAGCCCTTGTAAAAAAAAAAAAAAACTCC
>NW_027107314.1:1295643-1319875 GCF_000696795.3 Halyomorpha halys | reverse complement strand
TAAATAAAATAAAATGTCTACATTTCATATTCATACTATCAATTCTAAAGTATTTATCATCAATCAATCTAATAAGTTTTAAAACAAATATTTCACACATTAAAACACATATAATAAGTTTAATTTCTCAACATAATATTTATTATGTTATGAATTCATTAGTAAGTGAAATTAATAATGTTTGTTATTATTATATTACTGTGAAATCACAAATAAATATATTCTCTAGTAATCAAATTAAATTGTAAAATAAATACAATAAAAGAGAATGAACCAGGATTTTTCAACTTGGTCATTAGACCAGCAACTTTTCAAATTGTTAAAAGGCAAATATGAGTTTAGCTCCTGTTGCCAATTATAAGCTGATAGCTTCTATGGTGTGTATACATTAAGTACTCATAATGAGGATATATTCAATTAACAACAGTTCATTTAGACGTGCTAGCTAGTTCTATAGTTGGTGTTGTGCCAACACACCAGTCCTCCTTCCTTAGTCCATAGTGTTAGCACCACTCTTTTCTATATTACATATGTGTTTTTTTTTGCTATTCGGTGTATCATAAATAAAAATATCATGATAAAAGGACGCAGTAATTGTCTCTCAAGTTCGCCAAGCATGATGTAATGTAATTTATTTCAAGTTTAGAAGTTTATGATTTATTAGGATTGTATGTTAGTTTCATTAAACTGTCAATTTTTATTTTATTATTAAAAGTTAGGTTTAATTATTTATTTGAGGACTATTATGTTTAATTATTTATATGAGAACTATTATGTTTAATTATTATATATATATTCATAGATTTTATCCATAGACTATTTTTAAAATCTTAAAAAGAAGAAAAAACTGTTAGTTTCAATTGAATCATTACATTAAAGATATTATTTACATGAAATTTATTTAGAAAACATTTCTTATGTTTTTATTTATTACATATTAAAAATTGAGGATTTAGTTTATCCAGTTTTCAAAAATAAAGATTTTTTTGCTAATTAAAATTCTGCCCTCAAAATTTGTTTAGTTAATTTCAAAACTTAAATTTACTCTGGTAAAATACATAAGTGTTACTAATTAAAATTTTTAATACAAAATTAACTTTTCTACTTATTTAAATTATTATGAGAGCATTAAATGCCCCCATAATATATTTTAATAACTTTCCAAAAGGATATATCGACTTTTGATTGAAAAGTCCTCAATTATTTGTCTATTATGGTTTTTTTAAAAAATACCCAAATTTTAGTTTTATAGATTTTGTTTTCATAATTACTTTTGGAATTGAAGGAACTATATTATCTGTATTTAATATGATCCATGATTACTGTTTAAAAATTTGAAATGGCTAATTACAGGGGTATCGATGGGAAGAACAGGGGAGGATCTAAGCGATGCACGTGGCGACACGGTGGCGATTCTCCAGAACCTGGAGGTGGCAGGCTGTCGAGGTGGTTCTCGATGAAGAAGCAGATTTCAGAGACCGAACCAAGGGGGAAAATGCCTCTATTACCAGAAGTAATTAATTTTCTTTTTAATTAAAATTTTAATACATTAATTTCAAAAAATATTTAAGTCTTTGTATGTTGTTTTGATATGAATCAATGTAAATGACCTCGCAGCAGAATTTATTATAGCCTGATAGAAATTATTCTATAATGTAACATTGCAGGAAGATGAATGTGGTTTGAGCCAGAGAAGGGCAACAGGTGCGCCATCACTACCGCCTGCTCCTCCACATCTCAGCCCTCAGCAGCTCAAGATGAGGCACATAGTTGAGGCTATTGTACAATCTGAGAACTCATACCTCGATACGCTTCATAGGCTAGTCAATGTGTGTATTCCATCTCCTATTCTCTCTATAGTTTTTACTTATTTTATTAATTTGTTTCAACAACTATATTTTGTTTCTTACTATATTAGCATGAATGGATATTTATATTATATTATTATTTGAGTTCTATTTGCAGCTTCTTATGAAAGAATACTTGTCTTTGATGGTATCAAAATTGAAATGTAATAAAATGTACTAATTATTTAAACCTACATTATTGTTATATTAATTTGGTATTATAATTGCTAACTCAAGATTTACTTAATCCTTGATCACTTTTCAAATCCTGATATTAATCAATTCATTATTATTAATCCACATAACAGTTATTGATCAATCTCACAACAGTTTATTAAAATCTAGTCTATGTTTACTTATATCATACTTTGTGCAACTCAGTGGCTTTAAACTGTTGAAAATTAGTTGATAATATAATTCTCAAAGAGATGAACTAATTGAAAAGAATTTTAGTGAAATTAAAAAAAAAAAACTTAATTTTTTGTTGTATCCACTCTCAAGTAATTGTTTGAACCATGAAAGATCTCATAAATAAATATTTTCTAATAAAATATTTGAGCTTTTCAATCAAAATGACTGTGATGATCGAAAGCTAAAAAAATGTTTATTATTTATTACATTATTTAAAAATTTGCAATAAATTGTTAAGTCCTATTTCAATAAATTTAATAGATCTTCACAATGTGTTCATTACTATGTAAAATATAATATGTATACATAATGTATAGATTCCATTTTATATTTAAATAAAATGGAAAATCTGGATTACCGGCCATGACTATATTATTATAAGTTCATTTATCTCTCAATTGAATAACGTTTCTTTAAATTTCAATCTGAGTTCTTTTTCATGACATTTTTTATTTTAGGAATATAAGAAACCACTGGAAGAAGCAAGTCCTGCAATTCTTAGTCCTTCTAAAATATCTTCTTTGTTCCATCGTGTACCAGAGATCCTACAGTGCCATATGCTCTTTAGGCTTGCTCTGAGGGACGCCGTAGCCAAATGGGATGTACAGCATAGGATAGGGGATGTCTTTGTTGCATCTTTCTCAAAGGCAGTTGTACTCAATGTTTATTCTGATTTCATCAATAATTTTTCATTCGCCATGGACCTTGCTCGATCAGAGGCGAAAAAGAAACCTGCATTAGCCGAGTTTTTCAGGGTAAATGTTGCAACTATTTATTTATTAATGGATAAAAAATCAGTGTAAAATAATTATTTAATCGGTTTCCAAATATTTTTTGTTTTTTAGATCCGTCAAACAAATTCAGAAGACAGGCTCTCATTTTTCGGTTTAATGGTCAAACCTGTGCAAAGGTTTCCCCAGTTTATCCTTTTTCTGCAGGTAATAATCAACACATTAGTTTACCTTGTTGGAGTATTTTTTCATTAATTTACTTATTCAATTCTTATAACAGTCTAAAATGAAGCATAACTTAAATTTTGATTAGATAGTACTCAGAATTTTTAGCATTGTAAATTCAAATGTTTAGTACTCTGAATTTCAAATTTAGTTAAAACACTGACCAAATAGGCTTTAGTTAAATTTTTAAAATTGAATTGTCACTTCAGAGGAGCAGTCTATAGTAGCAAATTAATTGTCTGGTATTTTTAAATATGCCTTCATATTGAGGCAGCCATATTGTCCTAATTGTTCAACTTCCTCTTTCTAGAGTGCAAACCCTGACCATATCCTACTTAATGTTTTATCTTCATTTCTTTTGGGATTGTCAACATGCAATTGACCTGTATCTGTACCTGAAACCTGTATCTGTGTGTCTAAGCAAGAGTGTCTCATTTTAGCCATTTTCATTGCTATTTTAACCAAGTTTAATATTTTAAAAAATAAATAAAAAAATATTGCTACAACCAATAAAGAATTATGTTCAGTACTTTGTATGGTAGCACTCTTTGTAGACCAATGGTTATGCTAGATGGTGACCAATACCATGCTCAACTGCCACGATTTTTCCCATAATTAAGGATACCCACTTTTAAAATGCTGGATGTGCCCCAGGATTGTACCCAAACCCACAGGTGATTTAGCCAAATAAATAATTTCTGTCACAGCCTGAGTCAAACCTGCATCCAGAAGATAAGAGCAAAGCCCCTTACTCACTGTGATATTCCACTCCCTCTTTTAGCATAGTTCTAGCTAAATCAACTCATGGAATCAACTGTTAATGGAACAGATTTAAGGTCCATTCTTGCCAGTTTACCAACCTTTTCTTTATTATGACCACTGGAACATTAATGCTGAATGAGAGTATTAAGAGAAGTAACAATTAAATGCTCTTATAGTTTTGTATATCATTCTTACCTTTGCTGTCTTATAATTTATCTTGTAATGTCATCTGCTATCTACTTAAATTTCTTGTGATATTGTTTCTAATCTGTTAGATTCATATACATTTTTTTTCTTCTTTTATTTTTCTCAAAATTATGGTTGTTATCTCGTTTTTTGTTTTCAGCTCTGACGAAGGTCTGAAACTCAGCACTATTTGTGTCTTGTTTCACTTATTTGTGTCTTATTACTGATCTCACCCTGACCATCTTCTCCTCATTTATTAGTTATTTTAAGGAATAGTGAAAGTTATATTAAGGAAAGTTTCTGTTTTATAATTTACTATATCCTTATAATTCCTGCAGGACCTGTTACAAAATTGTGGAGCTGGTCACCCTGAGAGAATGGCTTTGCAGTTGGCGCTGACTCAGTTGGAGTCTCTGGCAGAGCTTCTGAATGAGAGGAAAAGAGAAGCTGAGCAAGCCCAGGCTTTCAGGTTGATGATGCGATCAGTATCCGCTAAGATGCCGGCTTCTCCGGGGCCCAAGTATCTCATTAGGCATGACGATGTCACTCAGCTGGTAAAAATAATACTTCTCTACTTGTCTTATTGAAGTTTAAAATGTAAAAAGCATATTATTTGTCAGACTGATTCTATTTAAAAATCACTTTATCTCTGTCATTATCAAATATATTGTACCTTTTTATTTCTTTCAATTCTGCTCTGTTATTCTGTTCTGAGATACTTTCAACTCACTGTTACCCAACAAATTATTATTTGCTACTTGGAAGCTGTCATATCATACCATTTTATTTAATTAACTTCTATTCATTACCATTTATTAGAATACTCTGTTTTATTTAATTTTTTTTTACTACATATTTCATTTTTAATCTATAATAACCACTTAGCAGACTAATTTAATGTTTGTTTAAATAAATGAAACTGACTGATCTTTGTCATATATACTCAACAAACTATTAATTTTATTTACAGGAAGTGAATCAGTGTGGACTAATCAGTAAATGTAAAAATCGCAGACTATTGTTGTTGAATGATCAACTCGTTTGTGTAGCTCTTAGTGCTAAAGAAGAAAACGTTAACTCTCAGCCACGGCTAACCTACAAATGGAGTTGCCCAATCACTGAACTACAGGTACTACTGTTATTATTTAAGAATAAATTCTTAAAATTGTAATTTTTATTTAAATTAATTTATTTTACTATTATTGGTTTCTCTCTTAGTTCTGTAATTATAATCATAGGTATACTTAGGAAAATGATTTTTGTTAAATAGATTTCTAAAAAGAGTAGTGAATTTTTTTGTTTTTATCCAAACTGGATTGTTGTTATAATTAAGGTTGTTCACGTATTCAATTATGTTTTTAATATTAGATTCAACCAAAAGTATATTTTGTCTTCGTTATCTAAGCAGAGTACAGATTAAAAGTTTTCAATGTGTTTTAAAAAATATCAAACTTATTTCTCCCTCTTCAATCTTTTCTGGGCTCCTGTCTTCAAGAAACAAAAAAATTTCATTTATTCTCAAGGTATATAGGTATGTTATTTATTAGGACTGCCTCGCTAAAAGAAAACTGATCATTCCTAACTATTTCTATGTTGTAATATTCTAAATTTATTGAATAATAAATAAGAAGAAAATTTAATAGTTTTTATTTATTCTTAGATCTCAAATATAGCTTTGGAGATGATAAGGTTCAAATGGAAAGATTAAATATTAACTAGATATGAGTATTTTATTTTAAATTCTATAACATTATTGGCTCATCTCAGGTTGGGTTTTCCAGATAATTTTATTTTAAATTCTATAACATTATTGACTCATCTCAGGTTGGGTTTTCCAGATAATTTTATTTTAAATTCTATAACATTATTGACTCATCTCAGGTTGGGTTTTCCAGATAATCACAACAAAGGCACCTAACTAAAGTAATGGCTATTTTTACAAATGGAATTCTATGTTGAGCAAGGCTAACCAATTATATAATCTTCTTTGATTACTTATGGTTCTCGACGTCTTCTTCTTAAGTATTGCTACGTCTGACAGTAGACTAAGATTTGGTTCTCTACTCTTTTCAGCACACATCCAATCTCTCGGCGATCCGTACAAAGAATATCTTTCTTTCTTTAATGATATAATCTTCTTGAATGTCTTGTGACTCTTGATGTCTTCTTTCTCTATATGTCTACCACTGACAGTAGACAAGGGGTGGTCCACACCATCTCTTCCTGAAGAGGTCCCCCTAGTTTCCCGGACACGTCAAATCCATCAGTGATCCAAACAAAAAGTGTCCTTCATTTCTTCCTACCCCTTGCCTTTATGTTCGATCTAAACATCGATTGTAACATACTGCTCCTATTCACTTACAATGATTCAAGATGTAAATACTTCATTGATAATTATTATCATCTTCTTTTTCTTTTTAGTTTTATTTGTAGTATTGTGGTAGAGAAACAACAAAAGTTGAAAAATTTCATTCCACCCACTCACCATAGCAGTAATTCCACAAACTTCGGAAGGATGTGTGCCGCCATTTTGAATATTTTGGACGATGCATCTTTACACCATATTTGACTGATCAAAATAAAATTGGTTAGCTTGCTTTTTGGTTTGATAAAACAAATAACCAATACTGAAACGTTGATACATAAAATAAAAGATACTAAAAACCATTTATAAATAAAAATAACTATTAAAAAAATAGAGGATATTACATTGTATTATAAAAATTTGATTGCCTCTTTTTATAAACACCTTGTTTTTAGCTTGCTAAAATAATATACAAGTTAGATAATAGTCTTAAAAATGCTGTTATTAATTTTTTATAACTTATTATCAGTTTAATTAATTTCAAATTTATTTAAGTTCATCAAATTTTCAGGTAATAGAAAGTCCTGGATCCCCGACCATCAGTCGACTGCTGACTCCAAGTGGTTCTTTGGCGTCAAGTACCAGCTCTGGCACCACAGACAGTCTCTGTCTTGAAATGAAAGCCCTCCGCCATGACTATGATGTCATCAAGAGGATTCATGACCTGACTCACACCCTTGAGGCTCAATACCAGGTCAACATTCTCAACTTTTCTAATCTTAAGAAAATATATTATTCTTGTTCTTATATTATTGGTATATTACATTGGATTCATTTATGAGTCATTGTTTATCAGTTTATTCCAATTCAATCGATGTTCAGGAAATGAATCCAGAGATTACAAGAGCCTTACTTGATAGTATACAACGAGAAATTCAAAGGAAGGATGAGCAACTTGCATGGTTAGACTCTTGTTGCCTCCAATTATCCCTTCGCGGGAAAGAGGAAACGCTCACTTTTCAAATGAATAGTCAAGAGACAAGAAAGGAGTGGATAACTGGTAAATAAAAATCTTATGAAACATTTAATTCTTATTTAATTTATAAATGTATTTTGTTATCATTTACCAAACTAAGTAGATATCTCGATTTAAAAAATCAGAAACCCAATGTGGTGAATTTTATTTGACATTTTCTTTGTTAAGAGTTGAGATTGGCTCGACTTGCTCTGGACCCTAACAATTCTCCAGCGTGGGAAGTCCCTGAGCAGGAGCTGCGGCCATCAACAAAGATGCCACTCTTTGTCGCTGCCCACCCTATATATACAGCTCATCCACAGTCAGAGGTTAGAACATTATATTGACATAAATAATATTAAGGCAAAGCCTATGTCATTTATTTCTATAGAATGGATGAGATAGTTGAAGTAGCTTTTCAATTTTATTTTATGAAGTATTCCATTTGATCTAGATATTTTAAATTTATAAGTTTAGGAACCATTCCACAGTCCATTTTTAGAAAGAATTCTGAAATTTTCAAGTAGAACCCAAAGAAGAATTAGGACTATTAGCCATCTTTTCTTTTAGTTGAATTCATTGTGATACGAGGCTAACTATTGGATACATGTTTAATTTTTTATTTATCAAAATTTCATTGCATCCTGGTGGCTGAAAGGGAAGTGTAAATTTATTTATCTGGATAATGGAAGAATTAATAAACTAGTAATAAGTACTTAACCAATGAGTGAATGTCCGAGGCTAACCCTTAACATAGATAATATTGTAGAACTAGACTTAGTAGATGAGGGTTTTGTTGGTGTGACATGGAAGGAGGTATTTAAGCATTGATTGTCAGTAATTTATTCTCTAGAATTCTATACATCATATCATTTATTTAATTTTATTCAATACTAATCCTAATATTTTCAAAATTAGTTTTAAAAAACTTTTAATTACTATAGAAAGTTTACAACTGTTTGGTTTACATGTTATATTTATTTCATAACGAGATCTGTCTGAACTAGGTTATGTGTGGTTGCTACTATAGCAGCGCGTGTGGAAAAGTGGGGTACCTATGGGTGTGTACTTTTGATGGGGAGGATTCCCATGTATCCATAGCACAGGCATGGCAGACTTCACTGAAAGCTCTGACTCAGATCCAAGTCGATGGCATGAAGATTACAGCTATTGAATATGTGAGGAGTACGGAAACTGTCTGGATTGGAACTGCCAACAATAGGTAAATTTATATTTATATTATAATTAAGTTAATTATACATGTCATTTTTTAATACTACTAGAGATTTCTATGGATTATATTATAGATACAGTCCTCTGTGAACTTCACATCAGTGGATACATTATATCAATCACAGTCTACTTAAACAATATGTAATTTTTAGTTGTAATATTTTAAAAAATAGACAAATACAGTTTCAATTTTTGTTTTATTGTTTGGAATAAAAAAAATAAAATAAGGTTCTGATTAAGATATTTTCCAAAATTAATTATTGATAATTTCTAAATTATGCCTCTTTAGGATGAATTTTGAACAGGTTAAAATCATTAATTGAATAATTTAACATGTCTAGACAAGTTAAAATTGTTACTATGGATTTTTTTTTTGCAGGGTATTAATATATTCTGTAACAGAACCTGACCATCCAGAGGTTGCTCATTCATTGCCAATGACTGGTGAAGTGACCGGCATGAAGGTGCACTGTGACAATGTGTTTGTAGCCCTAAGTACGGGACGCTTGCTGGTGTTCAGACGCCATTCTCCAACTCCAGAAGAGGTGAGCCTAGGACCAGATCCTGTTTCATGCCTGTTGCCCATCAATCTGTCTCTGTATGCTGCCTCTGGAAAAGTAGTCACTGTGATGAGCGCTATAACTGGTGAAATGCAGGTTAGTGCTTTTTTCTAATGTTTAATTTATTTTCATAGATAATGTAACTTTAATAATTAATCTTTTCAGAAGTGTATTTTATTCATATTTTTGTAATTATTTTCAATAACATAGCTGGATTAAGTTTGAAATATCCAACAGTCCTTGTATGTTTTTTAAAATCTATGTTTTGTCATTAAATAATATTGTTTTATAATTTTAGAAAAGCTTTACGATTCAACACGAGCATGTTGGTGGTTATGTCAGCTTAATGGCACATTCTGGAGTCGGCCTTTGGATCTCTCTCAGTAATTCGAGTACAATTTGCCTCTACCACACTGAAACCTTCAAACACTTGCAGGTCTACCGATATATAAATTTGTCACATTATGTAATGATAACCTTAAAATCTCCTGTGAACATGTCTAATTTGTAAAATTACTTTATATTTCAGGATATTAATGTTGCCAGTAATGTTGTGAGACTGACGGGATTCCACGGACCAGTGACAGTAACAGGGCTGATGGCATGTAAGGGACTGCTATGGGTAGGGACAGATGCTGGTGTAGCCCTAACCGTTCCACTACCCAGGCTCGAAGGTGTACCCATCATATCTGGCAGGGTGAGTTGATCTCTTCTCGTATTGAAAAAATTTTTGCTTTATTTTAATTTAGATTTCACAATCCTTATAGATGTATTATATTTATTCATATTATTATCATCTGATCAAGATCATGCTGTAGTTGACTGCTGATTATTTTATGTCAATAATATCTATTTGAATCACTAGAAAAGCCTAAAATTTACCATTAGTTCAAATTGTTATTTATTTTTTGTCATACTCAAATGATGTTATGCTGTTAAGATTTTCAATGTTAATATAGATCGCAATCTATAATTTAAATTATTTACGGTGATTTCATTAGTTTTAGAAATTTTTGATTATTCATTAATATGGGGATTTCTCAGGGGGAAAAATGCATAGTTTTAAGTTCCAATTTATGAATAAATGTGTATAATGTTTTAAGGATTTTTTCCCCCTAAAAAGTGGTCTTATAATGAATATATGACCCTTAGTTAGATAATGTATACTATTATTTTTGAACTTATGATTATTTCAATGAAATATATATTTTTTATTTGCCAGAGATTAAAAATTTAATTAACTTTTTCTTTTTTTAATTTGTTATGCTGAAACCAAAAGAGAGAAGAGGATTTTGTAAGTCATCTTTAATACAGTTTTAGTTTCCCCCTAGTTTACGAGAGACATTCATCTCTTGTATTTTGACTGTTTTTTTTGTTTTTTTTAAGTGTTTTCTTCTGTTTTAATGTAGTTTCTTCTTTCATTAATGTTTTTTTTTGATAATGATTTACTTTAGTTGTCTTCTCTTATTTATTTTTTCTCCTAATCAAGGCAGCAGGTAATTTTTTATGCTTTAGATATGGTAATTGGAAATAGTTTTTTCTTAATGTTAATCATCACATTTTGCTGTTATTTTAATTTAGTACTTTCAAACTTATTTTTCATATTTTCATTTGAGCTCTTATTCTTTTTTAAAATTTCACTTATTTTGTATTTTATAAAAATATATATTCTTCACTTCACTTCCAAAAGTGCTTTTAGAATTTAGATTTTATTATTTATATCCAGCTAATTGATAATTGTACATTTTCATGCTTTCATTGGAAGAATGAAGATGATTTCGTAAGTTTTTCTATAAAACTTCTAGTTAAATTCAATTAGTAGAATAACATCAATGAATTAGTGTATTATTTGTCTACTTATGACATTTATAGATTTGAAAGTAATAAAATATTTTAAAACTTTTGTTACCTAAATCAAACGGATTATTGCCTTTTTTAGTACCTAAGACATTGTTAGTTACTGTTGGTTATCATTTGTAGGTCAATGTGTCATATCATGGTCACAGTGGTGCCCTGACCCTGCTACTGCCTCTTCACGACCCTCCTACAGTACTCAAGCGGCCTCCTTCGAAAGCACTTGCATCGGATGTCTATGGCCTCTATGGCCAGCTAATGTACGTCAGGGAAGAAGAAGAGTGGGCTGAAGCAAGGACAGTGGAGCCTCGTAAAGAAGCCACATTGGTTAGTGTGACTGCGGGTCGTGGTTACGTCAACCATCAACAGTGCTGCTACAAGAACATCCAAGCACATGCCCATGTTGTCATCTGGGAGATGAAGTTGTAATATATTTGTCATCAGTTACCATTGTTAGTAGTGATTAGATTTATAGAAATTGTTAGTAATATTCAGTGTAGAGTGTTCCATGTCGTCTATTATATGTTGTGATTACTTTAAAACCTCCCTGAATCAGGCACCTCATAATATTTTAGCCTTTTAACTGTGGATGGTTAAACTTGTTGATATTAACAGTTTTATTATTATGCTAATAAGTTAACTTTGTTATTGAAAACGTATTCAATATCAATTTCATGCTGTATTACTTTACAATGAGGTTTAGATAGTATTATTTTACATTCTATTTACAATTTTACGTATTGTTTTTGTGCCCTCATTAGATTATTCTCCATTTTGCTTTTAAAAATATATGTGTCTCTTATAAATCATAAATAACTTAATACATGTTTGACTCTGAAATGTACTTAAGGGATTAATACATTAATTAAACTTATAATTTTAATAAGTTAAAATATTTTAATAGTAATAACTTTTAATTATTTCAGTTTGTTTGTTTCTTTTAAACTGTATGAAGAATATTCTAGTTTTATAAACAAAAAATGATTTTTGGACGATTTTAAGCTTTTACCAATTAATTTATTTACTGTCATTGACATTTTGTTAACAATTTTGGCTTTATTAACCTCTTATTCCACATGTTAAAAGGTGGCTAATACCTTATACCTAACTCTTAAATTTGGGTATCTAAGTCTTTTATCTCTTGATGTTTAAAAGAATTTTAATAGTTATTGTGAAATTTTATCTCATTATTGTGTTTAATGTTATGTATATGTGTGTAGTTACTGTATCTTAAAAATGTGTAAACATTATTTTAGAAAAGTTATAAAAGATGTATTAGAATTTGTGAAATCTTTATATGACTTAAGATGTTCAGTAGCTATAATGGTAAGCCATGGTAGTTTGAAATTGTTACTGTGATTAAGCTACAGTACAATTAATAAAATTACTTTAAAAAAAAAAAAAATTTTATTGAAAACCAGAAAACATTTTGTGTTCTTTTACCACTATTAGGATAATTTTTTTATGATGGAACATTATTGTCACAGGCCATATTTTCCCACATAATCTAGACTTAATCTATATTTTGGTTTAAGATGATCTTCAGTCTTTATAATTGTTCTTTCTTCTTTTAGTTATTTCCGAACATTTTTATTATATCTACTGCTTTTATTCATTTTCAAAGATTATTGTGATAGATTAGTTTTCTACTCTTTTCCTTAGATTATTTCAGTTAATTAAACATTAATTTGCTTGAAAGTAGTCACAGCTGTTGAATTCCAATTAAATTAAGTTATTTTCTTTGTATATTCATTTATTTATAGGATAAAGATTGTGATACATTGGCCAACTTTGGGGGGAGGGGGGAAGGGAAGGGGTACAAATGTAAAAAGATTTAAATTTTTATATTGAATATTTCTTAAAAATCGGACCACTTAAATTAAATTTAATTGATATAATTTTGTAAATTTTACTTTGCTTGAGAATGTTATGAATAGATTAACAATTATTTATTAAATAATAGGGAAAAATGTACTTAAAATAGTAATAACAAAAAAAAAAAAACATGTTTGTTACTATTACTATTAAATTTAAACTCAATACATATATAGAAATTTCATTTAATTCTTCTGTTTTCTTAATTTTTTTTAAACTTTATTGTGATGTAAAAAACTTGTCATTTTTTTAGTCATCTTTCTATTATAGTTAAATATCTATTCTCTTGTAATTTTAGAAAGGGAACTGAAAAGTTCATTTATAATTTATTATCGTTTCTTTTTTAATAATTGCTTTGAGGTTTTATGTTTAATTTTTGTTTATTTTTATCCTATTTGTTTTATTTCTCTAATTATTTATTGTATAAAAGTCTGAACTAATAATTTTTTTTCTTCTCATTTATGATTATTTATTAATATGCCAATAAATATTGAAAAGATATTCCCTTTTTTAACAATATAAGCTATTTTGTTATTATTATTATTTCCACTGTAACAACTTAATTTTTATAAGTCAATAGTTGTAAAGGTGCTAAATCATATTGATTCTATGTCCAAGATCAACATGTAACGTTAGTGTAGCCGTGTAGTTTATATAGATGAATATATGTTTTAATGTATACAACCTTGTTGTATGTTTGTATATACATAGCTGATTAATGTAAATATAATATTTATATAATTATTAATTACCAAATTCAAAGATGTGTTATATAGAGATAGTGTAAATAAATGTGCATAATTATTATTATTGTTCACTGAATAGAATTTCAAAATTGTATTGTACCTGAAATACATAAAACAAATAAGTAATATATATATATTTTTTAATCAACCTTTGAAACCGAAAGCCATTAATTTAAATTGCTGACTTACTCATTGAAACTCTCCCAAAATTGTATCAAACATTATTATAGAGGAAATTAATTACCTTTTTTTTTTTCCAATTCAATTACTGCAAATTGTACACTACTTGAAATAAGCCAAGCTGCTTACCAATTACAACTGAAATTTACCATACCCTTTCTGAACCTTATTATTTGATATTTGTAGTATTTTGTTAGGATCCTATTATCTTTCCCAATAAATTATTAGATGAAATTCTTAGAGGAGTATCCTTTTCATTTATTGGATCAAAGTATGTATCAAAGATGAGACTCGATTATGATTTAAATCCCAAGCAGTGAAGCTATACTCTAAAATTAAAAACAAAAGCTCAACAGGACCTTTGTACCGGTTGTGGACTTCAGAATTATGATAGAATGTTTAAAGGTTATTGTAAAATTTCTGACATTGCTTGTGGTAAAGTAAGTAGAAATTATGTGGTTTCTTTTCCTAGATTTCATTATTTAATGAGGTTTGAAATGAAAAAATAATCTTTATTCTGGAATACTTCGTCCCTTAAGAATAACAATGTAGGCAATTTGAGCAACCTTTGTTTGGCTACATTATGTATTGTTATAAAAAAAAAAATAGTAATTAAATAAATAAAATAATACTAAAAAAAATATATAGATTCATGCAACCTTGAATGGATATTTCTTATTAATAAGTACACAGAAGATTGATAATCAAGAATAACAATGTAAAATTGATGTTATGGAAGGAGCTTTATGAATGGGTATGGGTAAGGAATTTTAAAGTGTGGTAGGAATTCGAATAATTGTCATTGATCAATATAATAAGGGTTTTTAACAGAAAGCAGTTCTAGTAATCTAAATCAATTATTTGAAAGGTGGATTAATAAATGTAGGGTGAGGAGATAAGTACAGTAAGTATTATTAAGTTTTAATATAGGAAGGTTTTTTGGTCCTCAAGGAATGGAATATGAATACACCAAGAAGGTTTTGTCTTCGGATATTGGATTAAAGCCAACTTTGCTCAGAATAGGGGTACAAGATATGGGAAAATCTGGAAACACCAAACAAGAATCTAATGAAGCGACTCATTAATGTTTTCAATCTCATCTCTTGTTTACTGGATGGTCCTCTGTACATTAAGCATCTGTAGTCAAAATGGGGGAGAATTAGGGAGGATACGAGACGCTGACAGTACTTAGGGGAAATGAACCATGGAATCTTAAGAGCTGTTTAAGGTTTGAGATGGTTTTTCGGGATATTTGTGAAATATGGATATTCCATTAAGTTATGGAATTGGATGTGGGAGCTGGAAAAGGAGAGTATTGGCTAATGAAACTAATTCATTTAGGTAAGTATTAGGCACCTATTCATGTTAAACTAGATTGTTTCCCCCTGATTCCATGCATATCTTCATTGAGTTAGCATGATTTTAGTATCTAGCTATATATTCAATATCCTTATTTAGAACATGTGGCTTGAAGTAAACACTGCCACTTACGACTTTTCATAGTAAACTAGTGGTGGATTCAAGAATTTCCTGTGGAAGGGGTGCACCTGCCTGTGTACCTGAATTCCATAATTCTGAGTAAAGAATCATCAGTCAACTCCTCCCTTCTTCAAAATCTAGGAGTTTAAATGCTTTAATTTGTTAAGGTGGTCTGTTTTATGGACTTTTTAAAAAACAATTCCAGGAAGAACCTCTCTTCCAAATAGTGCAATAATGTCCTTGAAACAAATAACCATGGTGAATATGTCTATATAAATAAATATAATTTAAAGAACTTAAACTATGTGAGATACAATTTATTTTTTAATTAAGGATATAATAATAAAAGTGCCAGTGGTATATGTTATAGAAAATAGTTTCCTAGAAAAACTACCTCTTTCAGAGGAAAGTGTGCACCCTCCTTGAATTGCAGTACACTTTGGTACATTATGACTCTCCTCAAATAGAATTGTGCCATCATTATGATTCATGAGGCCATTTATCATTCAATAGTATGCAATAAGTTTTTCATAACCCTTAACTCTTCTCTTCTTTGGTCAATAGGGTATTGTGAAGCATAGATATTTTGTTGATTTCCTGGTAGTCCTTTTCTACAGTAAGTAGTTCTAATTAGGGTCAGAGATAAATTTTGAATTATGAAAGTGATATTTATTATTTATTTGTGTATATATTATTATATGTTTATCACAGAATAAGAAAATGTTTAAAGGATCGTTTTTGCATAAAACAGAGGCACTTTAATACCTTGTTAGTAGGAGAAATCAGTACACATCGTCAAGTTTGTGGTATAAGTGATCAACTATTATTTTTTCAACTTAAATTAGTAACTTTGCCACTAGAATGACTTTATAGTTTTATTTGTGAATATTTCGTTGACATTTAACTTTAAATCTACTTTAATCAGGCCATTTAACATGTTTAGCCCCTCTCTGGAGAACGTAGTACATACAGAGGCAGTTGCATTTGGTAACTGAGGAAGGAACAGTCACCATAGTAACCAGTTGTTTAGAACAGAGGTTATCTCTTTTGCAGGAACGAATCCTGTCCTGTTTTAATTAGAGCTTTTTTAGGGAATTTTAAGATGCTTTGGGGTCTAAGCCCTGCATTAGACCTGCTTTCTGAATATGAAAAGGTCAACACCCTCTACGGGAAACAAACAATAAATGTGCTCTTGATAGGGTCGACCGATGGACGACACATTCTAAAAACGATGTCAGCTTTGAGGAGACATTCTGTCGATGATTGTGAAGTTAACTTCTTCGTCATGGATCTCACTTCTGAATTTGTAGCAAGACAGCTCCTTCTTTTCACCATCGCTTTAGAACCAGAGGATCGCCTCGGGATCCAAGAGAAAGCACGGCTCTGGATGGAAATCTATGGTAATACACTCCTTAGACCTGTCACGGCAAAGTATCTCATGTCCAAAGCGGTTCAGATGATTCATGTAGTTACCAATAAGAATTACCAGAAGAAGAGGTTGCCTCTAGTAGACCTGGATTTCTTAAAGTATAAAGAGGTAGACCAGTTAGAAAACATTTTTAAGTATTGGATTCGCAACAGGTACAGCTTAGCCAAGATCTGGGACAACAATCTGAGGAAGTCACTTGGGACAAGATACGATGCCAGGGAAGGCGTTTTCGACTGGGATTACAACATGAAGCTTCATGAAATAGACGGCGGCACCAGGGTTTGTGTCAATGAATACAAATTTTGGAGAAAAACAGGTAAGTAACGTACCAAATAGCCATTTTTGAATATTGTTCTTAAAATCAAAAATTCTTCATTGACTACCCTCATTCTTAAAATATATATATTTTAAATAGATAATAATTATTTAGAATAACTTCTCCTGATCAAGGAAAAACGAAGTTAGTAATCGATATGTGCTCCAGAATCCGTTCTGGATTCCAAAATTTGGAACGCATAAGAATTTGATTAAAATATACATTAATTTTTTTTTTCTGTCTCGGAACTAGTTGTTTTACATTAGAATGAGATCTACCATATGATAGGGTAGAAGTAAAAAGTCTCTGAACCCTTAACAATAGCCTCTAAATTTTGTTGGCCATTCTCACAGAAACGAGTATTTTTGATTTTTAAAGAACTAGATTGTTTTTTTATATGAGAGGTTTTAATGTTCCAGGAGAAGTATAGTTACCTAATCGTTTTTTAGATTCAAGAAATATGTGTTCTTTATGCCACATAAGCTTCCAATTTTTATTAAAACCCATCATAATATTGTATATATCATCATAGCATCGGGAGCACTACAATTAATGGCTTAATGGCTTCATTGTCATTATGGTTTTTGAAATACAGTGATAATTAAGTCAATGAGTTATTACTGGACCGTACAACACGATTTTATTACACACATAATTAATTGTAAGACCTCAACCATATGATGATAGATTCATTTCAAATTTATAAAAGGTTAATATAGTTTTTATAGTTGAGTGAAGCGACAAATTTGCAGAAATGTTTTGGGGTCTGAGTCGTGCCCTAGATCTTATTGGAGAAATAAAGAAGATGAAAGAAATTGCCAATGAATCAGAGATAAATGTACTGCTGATAGGTTCTACGGATGCCCGTCATATCCTCAAGACCATGTCACAGCTGAAAAGACATTCCAAAGAACTTAAGGTGAGGATCTGTATTGAAGAAGTGCAATGATTGGCAATACAATGAGTGTGCAGTTTAATAGTGCAACTGCATTGACGTTCATCAATTTAGATAGTCGGTTGTATTTTACATTACACATACATATATTGGTTGTTTGTCAGACTACGTAATTACTCAATGTTACCTACAATCCTCAGTATATTAATTGAAAAAATATACCCGAAGTCTTTCTCCCTTAATTATTTTAAAAGTCCAAGAGAACGTGCATAGTCAGACTTCTTAGTTAAATTTAATTATAAGTCAGGATGTTCACAAAAAAAAAAGATATTTTTAAATTGAGATCAATAGAAAATTTTCTGAAAATGTTTAGGATTTAGAGAAGTTCGATAAGATATAAGGTTTTGTAACAACGATATGCAACTGAACTACTTAATATAGCCTTAACAAAAGATCTTAGCGAAGAAGTTATGCTCCTAGAGGGTAAATCGCCCCCCTCCTGTATAAAACAGTTGTCTTATCAAACATCCACCATCTAGAATTTTATCATTTACATTTCAGTTTGTTTCATATTCTTTCGATGCGGTGTACTGATTCTTTATTTCAATGTCATTTCAATCAATTGAAAATAAGTTAAGATTTATAACTTGTTTTCTTACTTATTAATTGTTATCAAAGCATCGGAAACAATTTATTATTTATGTCATGGTTTATTATTTTCAATGAAGAACCTTAGTAATAAAACAAAATTAAATATAACTTCTATAAATTAGAGGTTTTATGGTTATGGGACCGCTTTGCCAAAAACGGTGAGGTTAAGACAAATATTGATAACAATTTTGAATTATCGGATCCTAGAAATTTCTCCGTAATCCATCTGTATTAATATTACTGTATAGGGGACCCATTACTAATAGGGAAATTAGATTTAAATGTCGAAAAAAAAAGTTTAGTAATTTTTCTATTGTATATCATTGTATTTGTTTTAGTAGTTTCAATGATTACTAATTGATTTTTTGAATCAATGATTACTAATTGTTTAATTATTACTGTTGAGTTAAAAAAAATTAACGTTGAGGTATTGGGCCCGGCCTATTCTCCTTTAACTAGTGCTTGCGCACCGAATAGACCATTCTTAACGTGTCTTGAATGCATATTATTCATTCAGCAATGCATATTGCTTCATTGGTAAATATTAGGGAGGATAACTCTTAAAAGCAAAAGTGAAGCCAAAAGGCCACGCCCACGGATACTAGGTTTACGTTGAGATTAATTGAAATGTCCGCCATTGTAATCTAAATTGAAACAGAAGGCAGTCAGTATTTGACTCGTACTCTTTCTCTGCTCCTCTGCCACGTCCTTGGTCTATTATAAGGACCATCTTTTTAGGTTTAATTTTCGTGCCTGTTCACCCCCTCCTTTATACTTCTTTTTCTGAGGTAAATATATGCAAGTTTTCAATGTTTTAGGTTGGCCTAGTGTCAAGTATTTTATTTCCGCAAACCATTGACATCAGATATTCGATGACATCATGTATCTAAGAAATAATTATTTTGAACAGCTTTGTCTTAATGAAATTGAGCTCCAAAGTTGAGGTTATTAGAAAAGTAAAATTGATTGTTTTAAATGATAGCTTAAATCAGATGGACTATCTCAAGGATAGTGCAAAATACTTTTTTTATTCCCTATATACATATATATTTTGCATAAACAATAATGTTCGATCACTGCAAAAGGGTTTAAAAAATGTCTCACCTAATTTAAGTGTTACGAATACAAATTTTTCACATTGTTAATGAATAAATTAATTTTATACACCTAAGAATCCTTCAAAACCTGTATGATGTTATTAAAAAGTAAAAAAGAAAACATTTTGTGAAAGTAATCCGTGATGTCCTTTGGTGTTCATTATTTGAGTTCAAATTCGTATTAAATTACTTCAGAAATAGTTAAAGGGTATAATATTTGACAATAATTATAATGGGGTCTTTGTTTTCAATTTTTAGTAAAATTGTCCCAGATCTGTGCATATTTCTTCAATTAAATAGGTATATGTTGGTATAGTTATTATCAAAACATATCACCTATATTTATAAAGAAGGCGGCGAGCGAAAGGCAACATCTGTTACCTAATCAATGCAATAATATAAATGCTAACCCGTTCGGGAACTCAATGTTCTTGTTATCTATTGTATCCTGTTATCAACTATCAATCGGCTCATGAAATCTGTAGACCCTAAAATCTGGTCTCATAATACGAGTAAAATTGAACAATTTTACTCGTATTATGTTGGTAGAATTAGCAATGACTGGTCGTACGGTTCACTTCTTATGGTCACTAAACCTTGTTGGGATTAGAGATAATGAAATGGCAAATAGTATGTTCATAATTCATCTAAGCGGGCTATGAAAAATCAATATTATTACATAGTTAAATATTATATTTAAGTTAAAAAGCTATTGCTTAGTAATATTAGTACTATAACAAAGCACTATTAGTCGTTTGATAAAGGTGAACTTCTTCGTAATGGACTCAATGGAGATGCTTGTGAGGCAGATGTTGCTTCTCACTATAGCTTTGGAACCGAGTAAACAATTGGGACCTCTGGAAAAGTCGAGGATCTGGATGGAGGTATACGGCAATACTCTTCTCCGCAGCTCCACAGCAAAATACGTCATCCGTAAGATGTACCAGCTTCGCCTCATGGCCAGTGACAAGCAGTTGCTGAGAAGGAGGATGCCCTTGATGGATTTAAGCCTGCTCCGCTACTCAGATCTCGATGACCTGGACGAAGTAGCAAAATACTACCAGGAGAATAAGCAGTACGTTATCAGCCGGGCATGGGACGATATTCTGAGGGACAACTTAGGAAAGGATTACGACCACAGATTCAATCTTTTCGATTTTGACTACTGCGTCAATCTTGTTAGGATACCTGGAGGCCACAGGGTGTGCAAGTCGGAATATATACACTGGCGGAACACTGGTGAGTTGTTTCTAAATGAAGAATTTGTTCACTTCAACCAATGATTATAGGCCTTCTTATAATTATATAATATCAGATATATTATCAGGATTGTGCGATTTTATGATTTATTTGAACTTAGAATTTATTTTTGGTTGAATAATACTTTTTAATGCTAAAAATTGTTCATAGGTATAGCTTATACTTGGATAGAGACAGAATACTCCATCGGGAACCCGACCTTGGCAGTGGGAATTGGATCCAGCGGTGACAGCCTCTTCAGCCTCGGCTACTTGGGGGACATGGAATCCGGCCCCTACTTCGCCTTTGGGACTGACTCAGAAGAGAAAAAAATGCTTGAAGTACGCAACGACGTTAATGTCCGAAGGGCAACGGATATCACGGAGAGGAATCTGCAGCGGATGTTCCACGAGCTAGAACACGGGAGCCCCCCAGGTGACCTGTACACTGCTTGCATCGATCTCGGCCTGGTGATGATGAAGCCAGGGAACGTGGATGTCGAAAAGGAAGTGGCATTAGATTACGAGCCTGACCGTACGCCGGAGGACTACAGTACCATTCCAGTACCTAACTGTAAGGTCTTCTTCCTGCCTGGCAATGCCATGGAGATCTTCCCAAAGAAAGCAAAGTAAGTACCTTAACACATATTTGTCCACGTGACGAAAATTTGTCATTTCGCAAACTATCACTAATAGTGAAATGATGAAAATTCGCCATTTGTATATTTGAAAATAATTCATTCATGTTCTTTTGACTCTAAATAAATTACTTACAATTTTTACAAAACATAATTTCAATAAAGAACTGATTTCAGCTTTAGTTGCGTCTCAAAACGGTGCAAACGTAAACAAAAACAAAGTACAAGCGGTTTATAGTGTACAGATAAAGTATTTGATATAAAGTTTATAGAAGAATTTTATTCTAAGTTCAAACGCTTGGGTGTTCGGATATTTATTTCAGTCGTATGATTGTTAATTTTCAGACGCAATTTTAATCAAAATAAAATAAGTCTATAATGGTTAACGAATTAGAAATATGTAAAGACATTCGTACTGGAACATGTTTTGAACAGTATATTTTTGAATAGTTTACTTCATCTAATAAAAAAGGGTAATAATAATTTAGTGTTTCCAGTAACTCCTCTAAAAGTTTTGGTGAATTTAATTTTTTTTAAATTTTGAAAGTAAAAAAAAAATGTTAAAAATCTATATATCAAGAAAAAATTTGTTATATATCATTTTCCACAATTTCAATGAAAAATATATGATTTTTAATTTTTATATTGATCATGTCAATTATATAGATAGTGTAAACAAAAAGAAACGGTATTTTGTGAATGGTGATGCAAATAATTATCCTACCAATATATGTTAATATTCTATATACTAAACTATTCATAACAGCATTGTGCATCTTCTACAAAATAATGCATACACAAGTTACTCCGAAATAAGGTATAATTTTCTATTTATCTGGTCATCTAGTTGACTCCTGAGTTCTGAAATTATTACATACTTTTTCTTTTTTATAAATCAAGAAATTGGAACGAAAAGTAAAAATATTCTTTAATTTTGTACACACTAATTGTTTGTTATAGGTTATGAGCTGTCTCTATCATTCATTATATTTTCAACAGATATCTTATTATTTTTTTTTTTAATTTTAGATATAAAGAGTTCTTCGACATCACATTCGTTGCACAAAATTTCTTCAGTTTCCTTAATGCAGATATAATGACCATGATGAAACCGAGCGGTTGTCTGGTAGTAGAAACCAGAAAATTCGTTATTAGTTTATTCAAAGATACGGGAAGCTTCGGTGTAGAAGTACGAAACAAGTTACGTGAGTTTGGATGGGAAGAAGTAAAAAAATGTCACTTCAGGAAGGATGATCACGCATTATTTAAAAAGAGTAGTTCTAAGACCAACTCGGAGAAAGACATCGACGAGCAGAACGAATCGGAAATCGTTGAAATCTCTGATGTTCCTAAGAATAATGAACAAGTTCTTACAGACAGCGTTATTGCAGAATGTGCACAACTGAATTTGGGAGACACGAGCATATCTGTCGATCATACATCTGAAGAATTGGAAAAGTCCAATTTTGTTTGCCTAGAAAATGTAGAACGTGAACCGAACATAAATGAGACCGAAATTGAATCCAGTAGTGGTGGTGTTATTTCAAGGACTTCGCTTGAAAGTATTGAGGTTGGTTATAAGGAAGATGCCACAAAGAAATTGGAGTATGAGGAAGACACAGCTGTCGCTGACAAGGATGTCGTGATGGTCACTGTTGGGGAAAACCAATCTGATGAGGCTTGTTCGGAGGATGCAAGAAAACCTAAGGGACAGAATCAGAAGGATGCCTAAAAGGATCGGGATCTTGTGAACTAGTTCGAAAAGTAACATTATAATTTTAAGATTATACGATTACATGTTGTAATCTCTAAAATTGTAAATATAAGCTGATTATAATATTAAATGATCACCTAAAATACTATTTTTATTTCCAGCTACAAAACCTTATTTCGTTAGTGCCATTACTGTGGTAAGAATGAAGTATTATATCTCAATAATAGGTGATTCACTCTTAAAGAAGCATTATCATTGTTATTTTAGTGCTTATACAAAATATAGTTTATAACATTAACACAAGTACGTTATCCTAACTTTCTCAGTTACATCCTTACTATTACTACCTAGTATTAAATATGATATTACATAGCAAACCTAGTAAATGAACAAATAATAATAATACAGAATATGCTAATAATTTTTTGACAGTTATAATTTTGGTTAGCGACCAATATACGCATGGGTGTAGCCCAAGCCTTCGGAGTTATGGGTGAAAAACAAGGAAAAAAAATAAATTAGGACCTCCGAAAATCCCTTTACTTGTTAAATGTGTTAGAAAATAGTTTTTAATTATTTAATTATTGAATTAAATTCATTAAAATATTTTTATATATATATAATATCGAAGAATTTTTTAAGAATAGTTCTAGGACAGCTTTAAAAATAATAGGGTAATTTAAATGTAAAAAGAACTTGGTTGTAACAAGAGAAGTTGTAGCAAGGGTGGGAGAATAAAGACAAGACTATTAGGCTAGCGTGAAGGTAGCTTGTAGTCTCGCTGAGACCATGGCAGCAAACCGATCGGTGAGTACAAATATATAATTGTATCTTTAAATTATATT
>NW_027107314.1:1291071-1295118 GCF_000696795.3 Halyomorpha halys | reverse complement strand
GCAACATTGAAAGACTTGTTGCACTTGGAAAACGGCGTGAACGCTCCTTGTCAACAAGAAAGAGCTTAACAGTACACACATTATAGATATCAACAGAGTAGAATGTATTTGTGCTAGATGTACATTGCTTGTTTAGTTTTGCAAAGGTTTAAACTTGCAACTAATTACAAAAGACTCATTCATAAAACTATAATATGGCCTATCTGGAATTATGGAGTTGAGCTTTGGGGTTTTACTAAACCATCGAATTCCTCTCGAATCCAATTCTTACAATCCAAAATCTTTCGTAAAATCCTTAATATTCCTTACTTTGTCACAAATTAAACCATCCATTGGGACCTCAATGTTTGTTATATTGCCCAGTTGGGCAGAACCAGATACCAATCCTTCCATAATAAACTTCACAACCACCTAAATCCACTTGTTTCTAACCTAGCACCTCCTTCATTACTTTATGATCTTCCTAGGCATCTGAAAAAAAGATGGCCTTAAGATCTTCTCCTTTTGAAATGTTATTGGATTTCTATCAATGGGTAGATTCTTACACAATTTTGTACCATGCCGTTGTATAACTAATATCAAATTTATTTGTATGTATTTAATTTAGTTGTAAATATCAATAAATAAATTTAAAAAAAAAAATGAAATGGTTGTAGGAGAGAAAAAATTGTCGCAATAATTAATTTTCCCAATTTAAATAAGAACTATATCAATTTTATTATAATTAAATATTGACCCATGTATATTTTGTTTTAATTTTTGATGTAACTTCTTAATTTCCATGCAATTTTTGATTAAAATGATTTATTAATAATTTTACCTCATTTCAATTATATTAAAATAGAAGAGGCAACTCACAAATGATTTTCCGATACTTGTGGGACTGTACTTGTGTACTAATACTAATGTAAAATTAAATGTATTTATTTATGGATATTTTATTATGCTACTTAGGATTAGGCCCTATCAAAATTACATGCAGTAGTTCGAAAAATACTCAAAACAATTATCTTCTTAGTGATGGAACTGAACATGTTCGATCATACGTTCTGATCAACATTTTACAGGCAATAATTAATCGATACCCATGAAGCCTATAATCGATTGAGTAATATAAACCCGCACCAAAAACGGGTTTATAATTGTAACATACAGCTAAATTTTTAATCAATTCAAAAGAGAATATTTTCAATTTTTTTAAATAAAGTTAATTGTATCCAATCAAGTTCTAAGACTCTTTATTAATGCTTTAAATGCCCAACGTTTCGACCAACGAGGCCATCCGCAAAGTCAATCTTAACTATAAATTCACAGCCTCCAAGTATTTACAATATTTGGAGGCTATTCTACCCAGGTCTAATAAAATTAGTCAAATTAACCTACACATGTCACTATTTCATTTAAATATGAGTATTTTTAATTGAAAATAAGCAGATATGACTCAGATATCAACGATATTATTTTGCATGATCAACATTAAGTGAGTAGATTTAGAGTTTAGATTATTTTTTATTAAAATTATTTATATTTAAATGAAATAGTGGCATACATGAGGATACCCAATGATAGGCAGAGGAAAAAGCTGAAGAATAACTAATAAAGCACTGCTACAATTATATATAATTTTTATTAAATAAATCAAAAATTAGTATCCAATTCTGTCTCAACACTTTATTTCTCACTAGTCCAACGTTTCGGCCAATCCAGCCATCTTCAAGGACATCTTCAATACAAAACTCCTCCTCACATTAATTCACAATTTCTATTGCAGGCTATTCTGCCCAGATGATTTTCTTTATTCTAATTTCAAAACCTATTTATTTAAAATTTAAAAACATTAACATTTATTTTTCTCTATAAAATTATCAACAATATAAAATAATGGAATGGTCGAAACGTTGGACTAGTGAGAAATAAAGTGTTGAGACAGAATTGGATACTAATTTTTGATTTATTTACTAAATAATTACCTTGTCTCAAAAAATTTTGAAATAATATAATTAATATAATTTTTATATTTTTATTTTGATATTATGCGCCTTTTCCGTGATGAAGTAATCACAACCTGAATGGTCATGGCTTGCTTTCCCTAGTTTTGATCCTGGGTACGCTCTTGGTGGCACAAATTGGTTAATTTGACTAATTTTATTAGACCTGGGCAGAATAGCTTTGAAAATTTTCAATAGTTGGATCTTGGGCTGTCAATTTATAGTTAAGATTGTCCTTGAAGATGGCCAGATTGGCTGAAACGTTAGACATTTCAAGTATTAATAAAGAGTGTTGAGATTTGATTGGATATAATTTATTTATGTTTTTAAATAATTAAACCAGTCTCGAATAAGTTATAAGATTATATATAAAGAGAATATTTTCATTTACTTTATTATGCAGTTCGACGTTTAAAAAGAACATATTAGTGTTAGTACGAAATATTGCTTGTCAAAGATATGATACAGCCATTACTAACAAAATACTGCGGCAGCAAACAGGACTTAAGATAAAGTGGCCCTGAGGAGACTCTGATATGTGAAGACCTCGCTAAGTTACTAATAACAGTTGTATAATGTCTCATAGTATATTGCTTTTACTTTACTATTTATGATATATACAGTAAGGTAAAGTAATGCTTAAGTGATAAATTGAAATATTGAAACAGAGTTTTAAACGGAAATACGCGTTTTATGATTCCTTGATTCCAAATTAAAAAACAAAATAAAGCAAGCCGTTTAAAAGACAAAATTCTAATTCTACTATTTGAGTTTTTTGGACCGCACCCGGACCATATTCCTTCCATCTTTATACACGGTCAATCAATAATCTTCCATTAATTTCTAGTTGTTCGTATAAAATGTTGGACTTTTTAAAAAATATATCTCTAGATCCATAAGACGCACATTTGTCTGCCAACACTCAAAATAAGTAAATTTAACTTACTATTAAGTAGTTTATGACACTTATCTCGTGGGGGTAGCAGTTTTTATGATATTCACATATGAACATAAATTTGGCAAATGAAAATTTGCCCGAACAACTATAAATAAATGTATATTAGCAAATTTCATGAAAACTATTACTCCTCCGAATATAAACATCATAAACTACTTTATAGCTCATTAAACTAGCTTTAATTTTAGTGCTAATAGACGTCTGTACGTCAAATGGTTTTTGAGATATAGGTTTTTCAAAATAAATTCACTAACTACTGATCTTTCAGTACGTCCCATGCAACATTTTTATGAAATGTTGCATTTTAAAAAGCTATATCTCGAGAACTATTTAACGTAAATAACTCTTTTAGGGCTCATATTTAAATGACTCCGAATGAGAAATTAAATTTGTTTATCGCTTTCAAACAGCCACCATTTTTTATTCCCCCTGCATATACTTGGCAGATTCATCAATTTTGACTAGTAATTATACATATTTTTATTAAAGTGATCAAAAATTGGGGTGAGATAACTGCCTTTTTCTCCTCTTGGGATCTTGTACTATAACGGGTACCCTAGAAAGCAGAAACGAAATATTTGAAAGGAATGTCCTCCGTACAATTACAGATAAGACTTGAGATCAAAGCCTTAACACATGGAAGAGAAGAACTAACAGTGAATTGCTTGCAGAGACTGGTCAGTCAATATCTAACGGTAGGAAGGTAAGCAGGTTTAGATGGGCGGGACTTGTGGCTCTAAGCAATCCATCAGGACGCCTCAGCACAGCAATGAATGCCATGCATGCAGCTAACTAGGAAACAGTAGCCCAATAAAGGCAAGCGTGGAGAAGGCTTGTTCGGATGGCCAAACATCTACAAGCTCTGTAGAACGAACAGAAAACAAGAATAAAATAAAAATTATGATTTAATAATTGAGTTTTATTACTAATTCATTCCAGAAATATTTGAAAAAAAAAAAAAGAGAAAACATAATTTATTTATATATGAATTTAATTGGTTATATGAGCGAAAACAAATTAAAATTTAAAAGATAAAATATAAACGTAAATTAAACATTGAATTATGCCATATAAAATTTTAATCCATGTCAATTGAAGTTC
>NW_027107314.1:1269066-1291021 GCF_000696795.3 Halyomorpha halys | reverse complement strand
AGCTTTTTAAAAAGCAAAATTTCTTAAAAATCTACTGAAAGATTAGTAGTTAGTTAATTTATTATGAGAAATCTATATCTCAGGAACTATGTGCCGCACAGATGTCTATTAGCACTCAAATTAAAGCTAGTTTAATGGACTATACAGAATTTTATGACCTTTACTTCCCTAGGAATAGTAGTTTTCATGATATTTGCTAAAATAAATTAATTTATAGTTGTTCGGCCAATAAATTTGATTTATGAAAAACTTCATTTCATAAACCATCTGACGTACAGATGTCTGCCAGCGCTCAAATTAAAGCTAGTTAAATTTACTATAAAGTAGTTAATAATGTTTATCTTTGTAGGACTACTAGTGTTTATGATATTTGACAAAATAAACTCACAAAATGTTAATTTCTAGTTCTTCGTATAAAATGTTGGACTTTTTAAAAAATATATCTCTAGATCCATAAGACGCACATTTGTCTGCCAACACTCAAAATAAGGAAATTTAACTTACTATAAAGTAGTTTATGACACTTATCTTCGTGGGGGTAGTAGTTTTTATGATATTCAAATATGAATATAAATTTGGTAAATAAAAATTTGTCCGAACAACTATAAATAAATTTATATTAGCAAATTTCATGAAAACTATTACTCCTATGAATATAAACATCATAAATTACTTTATAGCTCATTAAACTAGCTTTAATTTTAGTGCTAATAGACATCGGTACGTCAAATGGTTTTTGGGATATAGATTTTTCAAAATAAATTCACTAACTACTGATCTTTCAGTACGCCCCATACATTTTTATGAAATGTTGCTTTTTAAAAAGGTATATCTCGAGAACTATTTAACTTAAATAACTCTTTTAGGGCTCATATTTTAGCAACTTTGCTCATATTTAAATGACGTTCTCTAAGATTTTCTTTTGTTGTTCCTACTTTTTAAGATATAGAGCTCTGAATGAAAAATTAATTTTTTTTATCGCTTTCAAACAGCCGCCATTTTTTATTCCCCCTACCTATACTTGGCAGACTCATTAATTTTGACTAGTAATTATACATAGTTTTCATTAAAGTGATCAAAAATTTGGGTGAGATAACTGCTTTTTCTCCTCTTGGGCTCTTGTACAATAACGGGTACCCTAGAAAGCAGAAACGAAATATTTGAAAGGAATGTCCTCCGTACAATTACAGATGCGACTTGAGATCAGAGTCTTAACACATGGAAGAGAAGAACTAACAGTGAATTGCTTGCAGAGACTGATCAGTCAATATCTAATGGTAGGAAGGTAAGCAGGTTTAGATGGGCGGGACTTGTGGCTCTAAGCAATCCATCAGGACGCCTCAGCACAGCAATGAATGCCATGCTGCAATTGGCAAGAGACCACGTCGTAGTTCAAAAACCAGATGGATAGGCAGTATCAAGAAAGATACGAAATAGCTACATGCAGCTAACTAGGAAGCAGTAGCCCAATAAAGGGAAGCGTGGAGAAGGCTTGTTCGGATGGCCAAACATGTAGAGCCAACCGAAAACAAAAATAAAATAAAAATTATGATTTAATAATTGAGTTTTATTACTAATTCATTTCAGAAATATTTGAAAAAAAAAGAGAAAACATAATTTATTTATATATGAATTTAATTGGTTATATGAGCGAAAACAACTTAAAATTTAAAAGATAAAATATAAACGTAAATTAAACATTGAATTATGCCATATAAAATTTTAATCCATGTCAATTGAAGTTCGTTGCTTTTTAAAATTAATTCTTCATGATGAATATTCACAATTATTTTCAACTTCATAACTTTACTTGATTTAGCTTTAAATATTTAAGTTATTTCACTTACTTGAACATGATCACAAATTAAACATTTTACTTTTATTTCTATTGTCATATTTGACCTTCAGTGATTTTTGTAATTAGTGGAAGACACTTGCATTAATATTTAAATTAAAATAATTTTATCAGGACTGATTAATACAAGCCTTTCCTGTGTGAATTCTCAGAAGCAACTGACTAAATTCACTTTATTAGTGCATGAAAATGGCAAAAAACAAAACAAAAACAAATTAAAGGTTTTTTCTTCTTGATTACCTCTTTGCTGTCTCTTTATATTTTAACATAATTGTTAATTAGTTTTTAATTCTTTGAAACCTTAATCAACTTTATAAACGTAAAATAACACATTTTACAAGTTCTTATTGCTGGTATATATCGTTAATTACAAGTATATGGAAATTGACATTTGTTTTATTTATACTACATTGTACTGTTCTCTGTAAACAAAAAAATCATTCTTATATTCGAATACTTAAATTTATGGCTTATAATTAAAAAAATATTCATTTTATAAACTAATGATAAGATAAATTTTATCAACATAATGCATGTTGTTTATATAGTCTAATAATCCAATAATTCAAAGGAATTACTTATAAATCGTAAATTATTAACTTAGACTTATCTCCAATAAATTATAAATATTTATATATAAATAATACAAATTTTCTTTTGTCCTCAAAATAGTAATAATATTTTCTTCATATATTACTGTCAATAATCTTCTTATATTTTTCATAATCTTCAAATTTTATTATTCAATTTTCTCTGTTAAATATCTCTGCTCTGTTCAAGGTAACAGTAAACATTTTTTTATTTTATTCCCCTAGAGACGTAAAATGTCACAATATCACTACTTTATGTATATATTGAACGATTTCGACATTAATAAAACCTTTTTTATAGCCAACATTTGGTATTACATAACTCTTTATAGTCAATTTTCACAAAAATGTGGAATCGTTACTCTGGTGTGCAATGTCTCTTTTTCTAATCTCTAAAGCCTGTTGAAGAGTTTCGCTACTCCATTAGGAATCCATCTTGAAAATAGACTTACTTGGAATCACCATACTAGACTGAACCGACAAGACACTGCTTGTGATTCCAATTACTAGAACACCTACTTGACAAACGCTTCATTTAAAAATCATTCATTCACAAAAAATCTCTTACACCATGATAATCAGACCTAATCGGACATACGGAGTTGAGCTTTGGGGCTCCACCAAACCACCCAATTCTTCCCGTATCCAATCTTTACAATCAAAAATCCTCCATAAAATCTTTGAATCTCCTTATTACGTCATAAATAAACTCATCCATAAAGATCTCAACAAAATTTGTTGCAAATTAGGCCCGAAATAGATATACCTCCTTTCATTCCAAAATCTTTACTCAGCCAAACCCAATAGTTCTCAATTTCTCATCCTTAACAATCCTTGATAATCCTCCGAGATGGGTTGAAAAGAACATGGCCACGGGATTTTCTAATTTAAAGCAATGATTAATGTTATTCTACTTGTTATGGCTACAAGTAGATGTAACAAATTGAGGATATATAATTATACATGGCTAGGCTTGAGACGGAAAAAGCCTTTGCTTACTTAAAAGATGATAAATTTGGAAAATATCTCCGTCAAAAGCATTATAGCGTACATCGATTGAAAATGTCGAACGTCGATTGTTCTCGACTTCAAATACACGTTTTTGTGGTGATGTTTATTTTCAAATTAAATATGGAATGCCTTCTCATCAAAGTTGAACCAAGTATTGATTGAATTATTAAGAAATAAGATTAAATTTTGAATACCTTTTTTGGATACCACTGAGCTCAAATAAATATTCATTTCTCTGGAGGGTGCTGATGCCCTGATTAGGGAAATAATCACTATATAATATTAACCTATGTAATTAGGGGATGGAGCGATATACCAACAGCTGTCTTTAATCTTCAATACAGTATAAGTTTATAAATAAAACTTTCGATATGTTTTAGAAAAAGAGCTCGCTCGATCGGGTGTTAGAGGAAAACTCTAAATACCTCAATAATAAGTAAGTATAGAGCTAAATATTTACTTTTAGTTAATATTCTTTAAAAAAATATCTAATTTTCAATTTCAGAATGAATAAGAAGGTGCATGATGGTGCCCAGGATTCTACAGTTTCACGTCTGGTAAGGCTTATTGAAAATAACTATTTTGTAGTTATAAAAAAAAAAAAAAAAAAAAATGGGGCTATGTTGTATCTTCTTATCAGATCGAGTTAGTTAACAGTGCCGATTACATCGCTTTTAATATTTATTATAAAAAATACTAAGGTGGGTGGTCCACATATGACCTACCTAAGGTTTGAACAGCTGAAGCTTACTCAATATCCAATCATTTTGCTTACTGTTAGATTAATCTATCTAATTTCAACCTAAAATATGGAAACTAATTAAGAAGGAAGTTTAGGAGGAATTTCTTGCATTCACAAACCATTATCATCAATATGCCATATTAAGAGGGGTCCCAAATATAGCCTACAAACTCAACTTTATTTTGTTACAAAGGAAAAACCAAAATTAAATTTCAACACGATTGAAATAATTAAAAACCGTATTGCAGGAAGTGTCAATATCATACGAATAAATTTAGGAGGTTACTATTCACATTCTGGATACACATACACCCTGTCAACTCGGCTGTCATATCCACCGACGTAACGTAAATTGACAGATGAAGGGCAAATCGATGTTATTAGCCCTTCATACCTACAAAAGTGACACCTTGAGGTCAATGTCATCTTCACACCAGCAAGCCTGTGAATCCTGTGAACTAGTTCCATTTCGCCAGATTTAGGTAGAACTGCCCTCCGACCCAATTTCGGCTTCGATATTGTTGGGAGTGAAGTGTGTCTTCTCCCAGTATGCCCAATGACCCAAAAAAGCTCAACTGCTTTGTTGGATGTCATTCCTTCTTTCATCGCTTTCAATACATTTTTTTAGGTGCCTTTCTGTCTATTTTCCTCTTTACTTAACTGGTTGAGAAGCCATCATCACATATAGCAAGATCAAACAGTTAATAAACAATCAATTACAAACAAAATATCATTGTTATGATGAAAAATATGCTCGAAAACTACAGGAAACAAAGGATGTCCTAATATGGCCTACCTAGGATTCGATTGGCCATATTAGGATAACGCTATGTTTTTACTGAAGTACGCTCATTTCCTTTAAGAAAAAACCGAAATTCGAACAAAAGGCTGAAAGTTTAAGAGATCCTTAACTATCGAAATCATCAACTAGTTCCCAGATAGCTCATATATATCATTCACAAGAAACATGAGAACTTACCTCAAATATTGCAACGACGTGCGCCCTTTGACATCAAAGCTGCACAGCTGAATTGCAGAACCCGTTGCCCCATAAATTGGTCTTATTCTGATGTCTTGTCTACGTTAGAAACAGACGCTAACTCTTGTTTTTTCAGTCATTCTATCTTTGTATTATTTTTCAGCATTAGGCTGTAATAGGACCTAGGCCATATTTCGGCCACCAATCTAGTATTGATCCTAATAATCGTGTCAAACCAGATTAAATAAATATTTCCCTGTTGGGATTTTTTTTTCTTCTGGCAAAATGCACCGCGCCCATAGAAGGCCTATTGTCATCGTTATACGCCGCCCCTCCTCTGCTCAAAACATGTCAATAGCCTTTGCGAATCTGGATATTGTGTAAGGATCCATTGTCTCACTAAGTTCGGGGTCCAAGATATGAACCTTACCTTAGATGATTCCTCATGCAACGATTCCTCGTGTCCTTGCTACTGCATCACATCTATGAATTAATTAATAATGAATTATAATAACCCTGTTGGGTTACAACAATTTCCCGCTTTTTATTCAATGAAGGCTTTTCCCCAATACATATGTCTAAACTATCTTTCTTTTTAACTTTTATCTCCATTTTTTTCAAGTGGCATGGCAAATGAACGTATGAATTTTTTTCATAAATATGTAATGAAAGTAAATTGCGTACCCATAAAAGCTATAAAACAAATCGAGACAGTTAAGTTCAGGCATGCCACTATTTCTTTTAGACCAGTTGTAATTAGGTGGAGATATAACGAGTAGCTAACACATCTGGTTTATCACAAGGAAATCACAGGTTGTGAGTTGACATTGATTTGTAACTTTCTTGAATCAAACAAAGCTCTCAACTGTGAGCTTACACCGCTTGTAAAAATGGATATGTGTCATTACAACCTATATTTGCTAGTTATGAAGTAATTGTCTAAGTTTTCAAGCTCAACAAACTGTGCTCAGTTCCGCTACGCCAGCAGTTCGGACATTTTCCTGATGATACTGGGCACTACCGTAGCCATCATCAACGGCATCATCTTGCCCTTCACATCACTGCTCTTTGGAGACCTCACGTCGGCATTCGTGTCGCAGGAGAAATACGTGAGAGAAGTTTTAGTCGAAAAGCACAGTAAATAAAATATTTATTTCTTGTAAAATTGATACGGAAACGTTTTACAGGCCGGAGATCCCAGGTACAAGAACAACACAGTACTCAATTCCGAAAATATATTCTCAAGGTACCAGTTTGTTCCTGCCTCAGGCAGATCTTTCGTGGACAGCAGGTAATCGATAGAATTATTATAGAGTTAGTCAAAGTATAGGCCGAATGAACTGAAAAGTACTATACCGTCGTTTAAGCTGCCACACCACGTGACTCTGAAAAAAAAAAAACTTTATACTATTATAACAAATAAAATAACAACTTACGCTTCATTCTTGAGACATTTCAAAAGAATTTTCAAACTCATAAATATATATATATTTATGTATGATACAAAAGATTGTTTGATGAGATGCATAATTATATTGAAAGTATTAAAATAATATTGTTGGTATTTTTTTTAATTTAAGAGGTATCATAGCTAAAGCAACGATATACATCTCTTGCGTCAATTATATAATTAAGTATTTTTCGCTAAATACAATTGAATCATCCATTTGTGAAGGGAATGAAATCTCAAAACATAACATTTCAAGATACAATAAAAACTGGATTACATCACACTTTTTGGAGATGGAGCCATTATTTTTTCCTCCTAAATTATTGCACAGTATCCATTTGTTAAACGCATACCTGATTATAAAAAATTTCCACCTATCATCATCTTAGACCGCAAAGTAACTTTTGTTCCAAGTGTTTTTCTCCACAAAAAACAACAATTTCAAAAGACAATCAGTTGAGGTCTATTCGTTTATAGATAAAAACGTATAGACTTAATTAAAAATACAAAATTAATCAGTAAGCTTAATAATCTCTCTGATCACACCATTTTTTTTCTAAAGTTTTTAAAAATTTCTAAATGAAACTTGGTAGGTCTTTTTTGTGGCGAATAAAGTTTCATTTGATGGTTAAGTCGATTTTGTAACCAGTTCTCCAGCACACTTACTTCTAGAATTTCTAATGGAAAGGGTGAAGGATTTTCAAAGGATTCATTAAAAAATAAAAATTTAAATCGATAATATGCTGCTGATTTTTCCGATCCAACGCGTCGTGAAAACATTACCGAAAGAAATTTCTAACGATTTTTGACCGTGCGGTAGATCGAACATACGCACAGAACAAATGCGATGGAAATTCAATTTACCGTTAAAAGCCACCATCAATGCCTATGACAATATGAAGGTGAACTGCGGTGGAAAATGTACTAGTTCACAAATCCCGTTGCCGATGTAATAATTTCATTTTCGTTACCAAACGATGAGCCTTGGATCAAATCATGGGACTGTCTTATATATATGGTTTAGTTCCCTTCACCATTGGATGATTCTTATATCCATTATTGGTTTAGAAATATATACATGAATTCTATTTCTGATTTATGTTATCTGCATGGTTTGAGTCCTCAGTTCGGTTTTTAGGCTATTGGCCAAATGCTCTACAATCTCTATTTCCTTGAGTTTCTGGATAGCAAACTTCTTGATAACCTCTTCCCGCAAGCTACTTATGAAATAGATTGTTCCCCGGATCCAGGCAATCGAGAGATGATCTTAATCAACTTTCGCTCTTGTGTAGATCCGCACATATATTAAGTTGGCTACACGTCTTTGCTTTGTTTCACACCATGAACGCATGAACGCCAAGTGGATAGTTGTAGCACAGAGTACTACAGACATTTATCGATATCAAATGAGAAACAAGAGAATTACTATAAGGATAATGTTAATTACAAGGTCTGCAGTTTTCTTCAGGTTCCGTATATAACTCCTCCTTTTTCCACCTAGCGAAAAGGCAGCCAGATAATCAGTAGTCATTAGGGAGTCTGATGTAATATTTTAACCGTAATTATTGATTAGTAGTAGTTCAGTTCAGTTCATTATAAACACTTTATTAAATAGACTTATTATTTTTTTTAAATCAAGTGAGTTCAGGAGATTTAATTGACGACCAACCCTCGTACCACAGAGAAGATGGCCATTCCAGTTCCGTTATCATTCGTTATTTCATGAATGCTGTGCTTTCAACTGGTGAAAGTGAAAGAGGCATTTTGTTCCCATCTGTACATTTAAGTCTCCTAATCTGTACATTTATTCGGGGGGAGGGGGAGGGAAGAACTTATCGTTGTATTGTACAAGAGCAACATAAAATGATTTCTTCTTATTTTCACCAGAAACCTCGTTGTGGCTACTGATAAGACTTTAGTTGAATAATCTATCTTTCATGGGGAGGTAGCATATTTTTGGATCAATTGACTTTAATTCTATTAATAACTGTGCCACCCTCTCTATCCTCCGCCATGCTTATTCCCAATTTTGAAACCAGATTTTTAATAATCTACAAGTAATTCAGTTTCCAATATAGAAGTTATTGTTTACTTTCATCTTTATTGCAAATTTTGTCATTAAGTATATTTGTTTTGTTTTTTCTGTTGTGCTGGTTATTTTCTTCAGGACTTAAATCAATATTTTTCTCGTTTCTGGATTGTTTAATTTATTTTCATTTTCGTCCAAACTTTTCTGAGACCTTTTTAGAGTAACTACTTTAGAAATACTTCGGAGCATGTGTTAATAAAAAAACAGAAAGAAAACAATATATCTCTTGGCTAACATTACAGATAAGATAATCCAAGGAAGAACATTAAGAACATCATTTTGTTTCTCAAATTTTTGTATCTTATTTATTTCAGAGACAAAATTTAGGAGTCAATAAATATTGTATCATGTCTTTTAAATTTTAATATCATTACTGTATAGGATACTGACAAAGGATGTATTTTTAAAATTATGCAACAGTGTTCCAGACGATTTCATCAATGAAAGTGTGTTTTTGGACCTGACACATCGTTTTGGATTCTTGTATGCAATCATTGGATCCGTCGTATGCATTCTAAGCTTTGTTCAGGTAAGAACAGGAAGTCCTCGTATCTATTCACCTTCCATTAAAGATAGTGTCAATTTTTGTTCTATCTTTTCGGTCGTCTTATTTTCCTATGTACATTATATATTGTAATCAAATCTACTTGATATGAATAAATTATTCGTATTCCTTACTCCGAATACTTGAATTGTTTTTTTTATTATGATTATTAGAATTTAATAAAAAATAAGTGACTATAACTTCAACATTTTCTTCTCAATATTTTTGGTCATTCGCTATTCTTGAGAAAACCATTGAGCCTTAACTTTCCTTCTGTAGCTTGCTGAAATTAAATCTATTAAAATTTATTTAAGATTTAAATAATGTTGTTCTCATGGAAGAAATATTTCACGAAATAAGAGCCAAACATGATAATTTATGTAATTTGGAGACATTTACTTTGGAAAGTAATAGTCGTACAGATCTCATTTTGGTTTCATATTGTAGCACATTTTATCTATTTCCTATCGAAAATCCTAAATATCGGTCTAGTTGCTACAAAAGTTAACTTTATAAATAACAAATGAAGGTTTTGGTTATTATTTAAAATATAGAATCAACATTTAATTGTTTAAATATGAATACAAGAAAAACATTTTTTTTTTTACCTGTGCTGTTCATGGGTTTAGGAAGATAATTGTTGAAAGTTCTGCTAACTCTGATCTACCTAATTTTTTTCTAAGCTCTTTCCCTAAATCATATCCTTGGTTTGATTTTTTTTTAAAAAAAGAGTGAATCCAACAAGAATTTTCAGAAATATACGTCTTTATTTGGTCTGGAAAATATTTTGTCGATGAAAATCCTATATGTTTTTATTTTTGATAATCTGGTAGTATTTTGATTTTATTTTACGCAGGTTAACTAATTAGTATCACTAAAAAAAAATCAAAAATACCCAATTTTTTTTTTTCATACCCCCCTGTAATGATTTTAGTGGGTATTTGGTACGTACATATAGGAGGTATGCTATATGTATAGCTGGGTGTTAAGGATAACTTGGATTGCCTTTTGGCATTATAAGGTTAGGTGAGGGGTCCAATGAAGGTTATAACTTGGTTGGCTTACACTAGTGGATTATTGGAACTGGGATATACTTATATATAATATGGGGATATAAATACCCAATTTATTAATTCACTCTTTCTATATTAGTCCGATGATTTGTTCACTCTGTGAGAGTGTTGTTCATGTTCACACTCTAACTCTTTTAAATTGTTCTAATAAAGTATTTTTCTGCCGGATTAGATAATATGCTGGGAAATCGCATGCTGCAACCAGATCTGCAGGATTAGGCAAATATACTTCGCCCAGACCCTCCGCCAGGAGATGGCGTGGTACGAAGAGAGAGGGAATGAAAATCTAACCAACAAAATAACAGAGTAAGGAATGTGATACTTTTTAATAAAAAAATCAATTTTCGTGTTCAACGACTACTCTATCCGAGATTCCTGATACAGATAGTTAAAGTTCATGTCCACCTGTCTGTCCTTGGTTCATTGGTCCCCAAAGTGGGTTTTGCGGGTCAGTGCACAGTGAGTCAACACCTTTCCTTCCTCTATAAATAAGCTAATTACTATAAAGAAACTATGGGTAAGTGGCTCCAATTGCATCAAGTAACTAGGGTTAAGATTACAGCGTAAATGATAAGAGAAGTTAAAGTATTAGGCATTTCTAGAATAAACTAATAACTTCCGTTGGTCTAAAACAATCGGTACAAGAGCCCGGTGAAAAAAGTCAGTTATTTCACCCCCAATGTTTGATTACTTTAATAAAAACTACGTCTGATTACAAGTCAAATTTGATGAGTCTGCCAAGTATAATTAGAGGGAATACAAAATCATGGTTATTTAAAAATGTTATCTTTAAAACTACCTGAAACACTGGAATACCTGATAGAACATCAGTTAAAGTAGCATACATTTGCTAAAATATGAGCTCTAATAGAGCTGTTTGCGTTCAGTAGTTCCTGAGATACAGATGTTTAAGAAGCAACATTTCATGAAATATATACAGGAAAATCAGTAGCTGGTGAATTTATTGTGGAAAATCTTTATCTGTGGAACCATGAGACGTAGAGATGTTTATTAGCACTCAAATTATACCTCGTTTAATGTAATGTAGAAGTAGTTTATCTTCGTAGGAGTAGTAATTTTCATGAATGTTGCTAAAATAAATTAGATGATAATTTCTAGTTGTTCGGACTAGTATTGTTGAGAAATCATTTTATTTTAGCAAATATTATAAAAAATACTACACCTACTAAGAAGTGCTAATAGACATCTCACAATAAATTTACTAACTACTGATTTTTCAGTACAATTTTTTATGAAATGTTACTTTTAAAAAACTATATCTCGGGAACTATCGAACGTTGAAGGTTCAGGTTTTAGTACATTTACTCTAATTTAAATGATGTTTTCTGGTCTTCTGTTTTTGTAGGTAGTTTTAACGATAAGGAGCATCAAATGAAAATATATATACATGTTTTTACGTTTTGAAGTAGCCACCATTTTTAACTTCACTTAAACATATTTGTGGCAGTTAATCTATTTTGACTAGTAATTATGCATAGTTTTCATTAAAGAATTCAAAAATTGGTGTGAAATAGTTGACATTTTTTTCTCCTCTTGGGCTCTTGAACTAAATCGTACCAAAGATGCGGTTCGTGAGAGCCGGGCTTGGGATGCTGGGGGGCGATGATGATAATGCGGCCGGCATGCCATGACATATTTTTGTGGAGATTTATTGTTAGAACTACTTTATTAATTATCTTTCCTGATTTTTGATTTGGCCGCACTTGGATTAATTTCTGGCTCGGTCGTCCACATATTGCTTTGAGATGGAAACCACTGCCTCAGGATGGAAGTCTCTTGTAAAACGAGAGAATCTGTTTAATTTTTTTTCAGTTAATCAGATTTTTCGTGTTCTATCGCTGGGTCAGACTCGAACCTAATGTTTGTTTTTGTTTGATTGTAAAGGCTAAAAACTGATGATTCTTATTATTGGTCTTTGTAGGATTATTATTATTATTATTATTATTATCTTCATTCTAATTGAAACAAGTTTATAATAAATAAGCAATCATTGATTTAAAAAGAACTCCTAAGAATACCAAAAACATTTTATTAATTAAATTTTATGAAATTAAATTGTAAAAAAAAAAATCTGGTGCATCACATAACTTTCATTTACCATCCAATTTTGACTTAATTCTCGCTCGTTTCAGAACAATTATTTTTAAATTATTCACTGTAACAAGACTTACCCTTAATAATTTTACAAATAAGCCTTTGAAGTAAATACTTTTAATATTACTTCTTGTTTAAAAATTTTTATGTTTCCTTTATAAAAGTATAACAGAAATATAAAAATATGTCAGGTGTTTAAAATTGACGTTGCACTCCCATAATTTATTCAATATTAAATTGTTTTTAAAATGTTTTTTCTTTTACCTCCTTAAGTTAATATCAATCCTTTTATAGTTTATATTAATCAATTTGTTTAGTATTAATCAAAATGTGAGATGATTAATTATTTCAAATAAACAAAATTAAAGGCAGTTTAGTAGTAGAGTTTTAAAAAAATCGGCATTTAAGCCCTGTTAAACTATTTCAATGAGGTTAAGGCCTTTCTGATATTAAATACCATTCGATTGTACATTGGCACACCGAATTTAATCAAAATCGTTAGCCTTTTTCAGAAAGTCGATAAGATGTGAAAAATCGAATTTATAAAATAGCACTTCCCACTGGTCGATATTATCGAACAAGTTGTTACATCCCTGGCATATACCCCCCTTAAATATGTAATTTTAGTTCTGTACAACTTTTCGTTTTTTGAGCTAAACTTACCACACACACATGGACACACTCGCTATTTTATTATTATTAGACTTGCTTATTTGAACTGGGGGACCTCAAAACGTATTCAAATTTTCACGATTTCAATACTTTTCCTCAAAAGCGTATTCCCCAGGAAGAACATAAGGGAAGGGGACAAGACATGGTCGTTCAGGTTGTGACATTTCAGCTCGAAAAAGGTGAATGAAACAAACGTTTTAAGAAAATTATATATATTTATAGCAGAGCTTCATTAGTTATTAAAATTATTCCCTTGAAAATAAAATTTAATTTTTATTAAATTAATAATTTTTTTTCACTTCTAGGGGGGCGCAGCTGCCTTCCTCTGCCCCCTCCTCGCTGGATACCCCTGTGCATTCCCTAGCTATATATTTCATATATCGGTAGTGAATGTACAAAAAGAATAAATGTAGACGTTCCTTCGGCCACAAACGAGAGGTTAAACTTGTAAATAATAAATCCATTGCATGAAAATCAATATTAGAGTACATAGCCAAATGTTTTTTTATAAATGCAATGCTACTACTACAGTGAGTACACTCTACATCTGTGAAATTGGTCCCCCACCCTCTACGTTTTTGAAAATTTGTTGAGGTCTGGTAGCCCTCCTAAGACTTCTAGAGTATTCAAATATTTACAGAATCTGTTGCTTAAGAGATGAAGAATACCATCCATAGGTACGGCTAACTTAACGTTTTGCGCAACTTTGACACCCTATGACTCCTTTGCTATCAACTTTAGCACTTTGATTATTAGGGATAACTGTTAGAGTTCTAAGGGGAGCCAACAGAACCTCCAAAAAATAACATTTTTTCCCCACAAAATCAATCCTTTTCTCTATAAAGTGGTTAGTTATAAAATCTTTATTGATCTTTTAATGTCCTGAAAAAAATTATTGTAATCTATTATTCAAAATATGTAAGAGAATAAGTTACGCTACAGTGACATAGAAAGGATGAGGGATGGATTTGGCAGTAAGGTCCCAATCTTGGTCCAAGCAGTGTCCTTATTGCTGTCTGGTTTGGCAGTGGGCTTCTTCACCAACTGGAGGCTGACCGTAGTACTTGTCATCAGTGGTCCAATACTAGTCACCATTTCAGCCTACACAGCCAAGGTTAGAAAAACAGCAAATACCATAACGAATATTAAACTGAATTCGTTTAAACAAGTACTTGTTAAAACTACTGTATAACAGCAAGTAATTAGCTTCCAAACAAAAAACTAATTCATTAGTTTAAAGATTATCCATTGTTGAGTGCATTGACTAATTTTAACATTGGAAAATAGGCAGGATCTGAAATTGCTGCTAGAGAGCAGTTACGTTATGGTATTGCTGGAGGGATAGCTTCAGAGGCATTGGCATCTATAAAAACTGTAATTGCATTTGGTGGTGAAAAATTGGAGTTAGAAAGGTAAGTTATTTGTGGATTATTTAATATTAATGAAAATAGATTTACAACTGCTGGTTTGATTTTATTTGAATAATATGGAAGTAAATTTATAAAAGTTTGTTATACCCGTTACTTTGTCTATAAAAGTATTGATCCTACAATACACTGGCTCAGGTTCAGGGAGGCAGTGATGAAAGGGAAAAGTCTGGCAATGAAGAAATACTACCCGCTGTCCATTGGCCTAGCGGTCTCTATGGGCCTTGTCTACTTTCTTTATGGTTTTGGCCTCTGGTATGGCTCAAAGCTCTTTCTCAACCATCTATTAATACCTGGTCAGTTGTTCACGGTAAGTAGTATTAAATAACTTCTCCATATTTGTATTATCTTATTACTAATCTTTGGATGAAAATTTTTCTGTTTTCTTGTGAATAAATCTAACAACATTGCATTAAATTAAAAACTGGTTTAAAAAAACTTGTTCCTGATACTTGATGAAGTAGGTTCAATTCATAAATGAAACTTTTTATTTGTTTTATAACATATTGAGCTGAAGACATGCCCATTGATGAACTAGAGAGTGATCTGATTTAAGCAAGTAAACTTTGAAAATGGAAGAGGGCTGTAATCGTATATTTGAGTTTGTAATATATTTTACAGCCTATCAGAAGCATAGAGCAATTCAACTAACATAGACACATATTAGAGAACATCAATATGTATTATTTAATGTTTATAGATCATATTTAAAAAAATAATATACTGTAACTGAGGCTAACTAGTATCACTCTAGTGATATGTTTTAAATAAAACCAAATTGTAATCTATTTAATGATGATTATGTTCTTTTATATTTGCTTTTTAACAGGTATTGATGAGCGTTATTACTGGTGCTATCGGGATCGGAAACTCACTACCCAACATCATTGAGATTAGCTCAGCTATTGGATCTGCAATCATTGTACTAGATATTATTGACAATATTCCGAAGATAGATCCATATTCTAAGGAAGGGCTCTCTGTTGAAAATATAAAAGGTTTTATTGAATTCAGAAATGTCTCTTTCTCATATCCTACAAGGCCTCAAGTTATGGTATGTTTTTTTATCATGACTTTTTCATATTGTCACAGTCTGCTTAACTTTTTTTATTGTAAGATTTGTTATCTTCTTTATGAAAGTAGTGCAATAAAGTACATTTATGTGCTTAAAAGCTTACATTAAAAACTAAATCCAATCAATTTGTTTAAGTTTAGTTCTTTCATTAGTGAAGTTGAGGAAAATAAAAAATTGATTTCTGACTTTAGTTTCTTAATGTGTCCTCTAGATATTGTCTGGTCTAAACTTAACGATTCCTGCTGGCAAAACAGTTGCAATAGTTGGATCAAGTGGTTGCGGGAAGAGCACTTTAGTCAACCTCATTTTGAGGTTCTTTGATCCCATTTCTGGCAAGGTAATTGGAAATAAATTTTTTGAAAATTCATTTAGTATATATAAACTGATTTATGAATTTGAAGATGGTCCAGATTTTAGTGAAGAAAATCAAAAATATTTTCAACTATGTATTAATGTCCAATGTTTCAACCACTATAGATCATTCAATTCACTATAGATCTTCTTCTGGCCTGTTGTGATTGCTGGAAGTGCACACTAATTAGCAAAAAAAAATTAATTATTAATAATATTCAATTTTTTTTTTTTATTGGTGTACACTTTCATCAATCAAAACAGCTCTGAAAAAGACCAGCAATGTCAGTTGAAACGTTGGCTATTAATGTTTGAAACTATTTTTGTTTTTCTTGACCTCAACTAGTTTACTTCTAATTCACCTAAAGTCAATCATCTATATTTATAATGGTGTATAGTTTTGTGAATAGTTAGCAAAAGTTTTGTTGAAAAAGAAATAAAAAGACTCTAGCCCAGAGTTAAATTTATAAATAGTTACAAATCATTAATTTTTAAAGGTTTTAATTGATGGTTATGACCTACTGGAACTGAATGTACAGAAGTTGAGGCATGCAATAGGAGTTGTCTCACAAGAGCCTGTTCTGTTTGATGTGTCCATCAGGGAAAATATACGCTATGGCAAACCAGATGCGACTGATGAAGACATTGAAGAAGCAGCCAAACTAGCATTTGTTGATACATTTATTGAGGCTTTACCTCAGGTATGTATCCTAAACCACTGATTCAGATCAATTAAAACAAATACTTATTTGAGAAAAAAACAATGATGCTTTTTAAATTTAAATACAAATTTACTTGGTGATCAATGGTGTTAGTAAAAGTGAAAAACAGCAGAACATAATTTATATCATAATTATAAAAATATAATTGAAATTTACCAACTGTATGTATGCATGAGTGTTATGATGGGAAAATATTTGGATTTATTTTAGATATTTATAGTTTGATTTTAGTTTAGGTAAGAGGAGTGAATAAACAATATAATTATTAGAAAAAATTATGAAATTGTATCGTTTTTTAATTTTTATAAAAGTTAGCTTGGTCATTTAAGTTAGTAACTTGATTGAGAAAGGTAATTCCTTGCTTTCTAGTCCTGATCCATTCAATATTTTGGTTCAGATCATGTTCTGCCATCAAGCCATTTTTATCAGATTGTGGGATTGGTTATACTGTTCTCTACAATTATTAAACAGATAAATTGTAGGGCTGTCAGCATATATACAATGTATTTCTACTATGGAATAAAATACAATCTCGATGCCAGGTTAAAATGCTTTGCCTAACCTAGAGCCAAAATTATTTTACAATCACACTATGCAATACTCTTATTATATATTCTCTATACAGATAAATGAAAGTAAAAAGAGCAATATTCACATTTATAATTTCATTTTTATTACAACTTATTTTGTCTTCTTACAACTTCTTAGTCTTACAACTTCATCAGATATTCCCTATACAGATAAGTGAAAGAGAAAAGAGCAATATTCTCATTTATAATTTCATTTTTATTACAACTAAGTCGGTCATTTACATATGAGTTTAATAAATTCAAAATAAATTATTTTTCTTAAAATTGAATAGACTACTTTGCATGCAACTTCCAATCTATGTGACAGTGAATACTGCATGATAGTTGCACAATGACAGTAAGCTTTGTCATGATGACAATTACCAAATATTTTTAAACATGGCTGTGAAATTTGTACCATGACTGTAAATTGTCAGCATTTAGCTTTTTAACTGGATAGTAACTTCATTGCTGCTATATGTACTGTCAACTATCATGCCAGACCTAGTAAGACAATACTGCCATGACTTTCTTTCATTTTATATCATGGCAGTGGCTACAGCAGTTGCTGTAATAGTTGTAAGCTATACCAGTGTTATGTAGTTTACCAACAGTACTTCCTAATTAATGAACATAAATGACTATGGGAACAATTTATATTTTTTAGGGAAATAGTTTAATATCATTTTAATTAAACTAAGCAAGATCATTATGATTTTGTGAATAACTTACTGTTTTTTTCAATCAGTAAATGTATATATTTCAATGAAAAAGGGTAACGTCAAAATTTGATTATCTATTTATATGTACTAAACTTAACTGATAGAAGTATGTTACTTGAAACACTATTACTTCTTTTTGCAAAGGGTTACAGTAGCAGAGGTTGGAGAGCGAGGAGTCCAATTATCTGGTGGCCAGAAACAAAGAATTGCAATAGCTAGAGCTCTTTTGAAGAAACCCAAGATCCTTCTCTTAGATGAGGCTACTTCAGCTCTTGATTCTCACAGTGAAACAATCGTTCAAATTGCTTTAGACAAAGCATCTAAGGATAAAACCACAATTATAATTGCGCACAGGTTATCAGCAATACATAATGCAGACATTATTTTCACATTGAAAGTAAGTGAATTTTTTAAGTGTTGCAACAAATACATTATTTGTAGTTATTGCTGTAATTCCTTACCAAGAGGTTTTTCTAAAATGTTGACTATCTCAGAACTACATTTTCTGATTTAATCCACTTGTTTACTCAATAACTCATACAGTGTATCATATACCTCTTAGAAAAAAAAAGAAGTGATTGTACATACCTTTTTTTTCTCTTCTAAGCCTAAACTTACTATGGTCCTCAACGTAAAATGAATAATTATTATTTCTGAAATAATTATTTTGTAAAATATTATATTATTTTTAAACTTTGTACTTTACTCAAGGGCTCCAAGGCCGTTTTTGATGCTTGGTATGTTATTCTAATGGCACACTCATCACAGAATAAATAAAGAATCTTAAAAAAACAAATTGTATTGTTTCCACACAACAGTCTTTTGCACGCAATTTTTGCTCTATAACAATCTTCTTCTGTTTCTTATTCTAGGTTCTTAAGTTTTAATTTTAGAAAAAAATTGATTAATATTTTCAATTTGTAAACGATAGGACGGACAAATTGTTGAATGTGGAAATCATTTGAAACTGATGGAAAAGAAAGGAGTGTATTATAATTTGGTACTCTCACAAAGCAACAAATCTTTAGATATTGAAGAACCATGTATGTAAGTATTTTTATTGTTATATTATACAATTTATTGAAATTAATTAAGGTAAGTCAGGGAGAGTCTGTATCGACTTAGTACATAAATAGAGGTTTTTCTCAAATTTGTTTTATTAGTAGATTTACCATCTTAAGTAGTTCAGAGTTAATAGGATTGATTTACTTAAAATTATTACTGATAGGGTAGTTTTCCTGACAAAATATATTTGAGAAAAATTCCCCTACTTGCCCCAGGATATGCACTTACTCGACTACCTCACTTATCTTACTATTGTTTTATAATGTAATGTTTTTTTTTTTTTATTAGCTTAATTAATATGTTTTGTATTTTTATTTTTAAGGACAGAAACATCTAAATCATTTGCTCAAAATGGAGTGTAAGTATATTCCATTTATATATTTTTTTAAATAATTGAATTGCAACATGATTTTCTATCTATTCATTAATTTATCATAGTGTGATTTGTTTCAATCTCACTCATTATATTCATTATAGTGTATTATTTACTGTGAATTCATGAAACTAAAAAATTTCCTGATGGTTTTCTTACAGTAAGCATGCTAATATATGGAACTGGCTTAATCAAAACAGACTTTCTTCAAAAATATCGATTAACCAGTGTTCTGTAAGTTTATCTTTCAACTGACTTCTTTATTATTCTTTAATACTCTTTTTAAAATACAATAAAAATTAATTTGAAAAAAATAGTGAGAATCAATGCCCATAAACATCGAATAAGACAATTTTAATCTTTAAAATAATGATTCTAATAAATGAAGGCAGCCTGAATTGTCATTAATTTTCAATAAAAACGGGATTTCTGAAAACAATTTTAGAATAAAAATTAACCATTTTATTTTCTGGTTTTGATGCAGAAAGATGTGAAGTACTTAACATTACTACAGATAACAAATTCACCATGGTTAATAACAGTTACGGTGATAACTTGCCTTATTGCTGGTTGCCAGATGCCTGCTTTTGCCATTCTATATGGAGGTGTTTTAAGAGTTAGTATTTTATCAATAGAAACATAATTTAACAAACCTAAACTGTTATCAAAAGAGGATAATGTCTTTTTAGTATTTATTAATATATGATATTGATATGAACTATATGTATATTTCTTTTATTAAAGAATGGATATTAGTAAAGCAATTTTTGCTTATTTAATTTCACAACTTACTTCTTATTTGTTTTTTTCTACAACCATTGTTTTCTTATTAATGTTAATATAAATATAGGAATTTAAACTACTTTTACTATCTGAAACTTTCATTAAGGTCTGTGTTGTAATTACTTTCAGTTATTCGTGTTACCTTTAGAAGAATTTAAATCTCAGGTTAAATTATGGAGTGGAATGTTTGGAATATTGGCATTGGTGACTGTAATAACTATAAGCACTGCTGTAAGATTCTTTCCATTGTTATAAAAAGGTTTTTGTTTATTTTTTTTATCCATTACATATACCACAATTAATATTTCAGGCTCTTGCTTCTTCTTCAGTGACAGAAAATATGATAAAGGAGCTGAGGATACGAACCTTTAAAAACATCCTTTCACAGCAATTATCTTTCTTCGATCATAAGAATCATTCACCAAACAAACTTACCAACATATTGGCAAAGGAACCCCCACTTGTGAAAAATGTATTTTAATTTTTAACGTAATAATCATCTATTAAATCTTTTTAATTTAATTGGAAAGAAAAAAAAGAAAGGGGAAAAACTTTATTAAAATACAAAGTTCTGCTGCCCAACTTCATTGGGTTGCTTGTCACACAGCATACTTATTTTAGTCTAAGCAGACGATATTTTTAATCTAACGATAAATAGGCCTATACAGGTATACTATAATAATTACAAACATTAGTAGTATACAACATTAGAACAAGACTTTTTTTTTCTTTCTTCTTTTTTTTTTTTGTGTGTTAAAAGTTGTAAAATCATAGAACAAAACAGAAACAAAAGGGAAATTATAAAAAGAAAAAAAAAGTTGATGCTTTACTAGAAAAGTGAGCTGTCTATTCCAAGAATCAAACTTAAAGGCAACAAGTTTTTACATTTAAAGAAATATAAATAGAAAAAAAAATCTGAGGTCTTATAACCCAAAGCAGCTAGTTCTGCATAACATTTTCAACAATAAATACAATAATTTACATGTAAAATTTTAATTCAAAATTTATATCCAAAGAAAAATAATGGAACACATTGTATAATTACGTAGATCCTTGATAGTAAACTAGACAGCCATAAAATGTTTGTTTTCATGTTTCATGTATTACTGAACTTTGTATTATTTTATTATTTTTATTAGTATACTGCTAACTTTTTTTTATTGTAGCCCATCATACCAGGAGATAGAGTAGGTTTTTACACACAGTTTGTAGATATATTAATATTTGAGTTATGTATATTTACATTTTAAAGATTGCAGGTTTAAGGGCAGGAAGTATCATTATAACTACAGTAACTACTGTCTTATCACTAGCGATCGCTTTCTATTCCGGATGGATGATCACCCTAATTGCATTGTTTTTTGTGCCCTTCATTATCTTTGGAAACTGGATTCAGATGAGAATGAACTTTCGATCCTATGTCCAGGAATGTGAAACTAGTGAGAAAGTAGCGAAAGTAACTTAAACATATTATTTCTTTTTACACAATAGTCAGTTCTGATTGAAGAAATACTAACTAGTTATAACTGTATTAATATATTATTATTTAAATTGATATTTTTAAGATACTGCTGATTAATGAGAGAAATTAAAATTACTGTTAACAGAAGGTTACTTCAGTTTATTACGAGATGAAATAATATATTAGTATGGGATATTTCAGATTGCAGCTGAGAACCACCAAAACATAAAAACAGTTCAGTTTTTGTGTTTGCAAGAATATATTCATGATATCTTTACAAAAGAGC
>NW_027107314.1:1266125-1268971 GCF_000696795.3 Halyomorpha halys | reverse complement strand
TAATAATAATAATAAAATTATTCCTATTTTTTTATGTGATTACAATAAAAGAAAATATATCCCAAAAAAGTGTCTGAGCTTAAATTTGTGTACATGGATAGTAACATTTGATTACTATTAAAGCACATTTTATTTTACTTTTATGTGTGTTAATTTACTTCATTTGGAAAGGAAAATATTCCTATTGATCAACAGACTACAAATATTTCTTTATGAATAAGAATATCACAATTCTCTCAAACTTCTTTAGTAATTACATGAATAGTAAAGTAGGGCTATGAAAGAGAGAAGCGAGCATGAGAATGAGCTGATATAAGTTAGATTCTCAAGGACGTTTCCTCACTTTGACTATGGCAATGTGGTAAATGGAGGTCTCTCAATTTTAGAGTACAAATTAAAATGAATCATGAATTCCTTTTTAAGATTTGTCTTTGTTACCTTGAGGTGTTCTCATTTTTCCCATCTCTTTGATGAATTAAAGTTGCTCTTCCATTCTAACCATGGACAAAGTATTCTCAGATCCTACTCCTGTAATATAAATTCTCAGTCCAATTACAGGAAACAAGGCTGGAAGAGATGGAATTCCATCTTTCTTTGTGTTTATATTTTTATGTAGTATTTATGAATTTATTCAGTGTTTCAAGTTCTTTCATAGCTGTTTTGTACTTTTTATTTTAATTTAGAGGGAAGAATCTATTGTTATTTTGCTTATTTATTATATATTTTCTATATGTCAGATATTGTATTTACTGAGTTATTTTTATCATTAGTTTCTGGTTAGATGTTTTTTTTAATTGTATATTTTGTTAATCTCAAGGGACCTTGTCCCAAAATAAAGTTTATTTTCTACTCTGTTTTATTCTACATGTGTTTTATGCTTTATTTTAGAAATGAAAGGAAGCAGAGTATTGTATTGTCTATAACATTTGCAATAGTCCATGCAGCAGTCTACTTTATGTATGGTTTTGCATTTATTTATGGCTCTAACTTCGTAGCAAGTGGCCTAATGACAGCAGAAGATATTTACAGGTTCAAATTTATTTTTTCTAATATTGTTTTATTCATTTACAGTCAGACCTAATTTATTAAGATTAATTTCAGAGTTCTGTTTGCATTAATTCTTGCATCAACAAATCTGGGCACCACAACTCTGTTTTTCCAGGATTTTAGTAAGGCCAAACTAGCTGTGACACAAGTAGTCAAACTCATGACAATCGCCAGCTCCTTAGCTAAGAATGATGAAGGTGAAAAGCTAGTAAGTTGATGTAGCTTTCAATATTATTTTAAGATGAGTGATTGCAGGAGTAAATATTGTAGAGTTAGTCGGGGCAAGTGTAGATTAAAATTTTGAATGTTTGTTTTTAGTATGCTGTTGACAATCTTCTTTTAAAAAAGATTAATTTTATCAATAAATATGTCATACTGTTGCTATCCACAAGAAAACATTGAAAATTATTGATTGGTTCATTTTGTAATAAAAAAATTAAAAGTTAAAACATAGTAACAAGTATGCAGTTATCACAAAAAAGTGGTGTAAGAGTTGAAATGACTTTGATTCATTTTGTGAATAATATATTATCACCAATAATATATTAATTTGGTAAAAATTTCAGAGAACGATGTGTTTTCCCTCTAATCTAAGGTCATGGAAGTAACAGGAGGGTATAATATGACACAGTTTAAATGAATAATAAAATAAAAAATTTTTATTTAGGAAGTTTAAGAAACTAAGCGGAAATTTTTCTATTTTTTAAATGAATTTTACTTATTTACATTAGGACTATAAAATGGAGTTGCATATGGTCCATACTGGCCCCTTCGTTCACATCCACTCCTACCCCAACATGAAAAGTTTAGCGTAAATGCAGACCTTTGCTTACAACATAGTGGTTTCAAAATATTGCTACTAATAATATTTAGGCCATAAATTAACACATTATAGCATCAAATTATTTGAAAACAGCTCCTACTTTAACGAGTTGATTAATTTCATTGTACATTTCATCTTCAGGTTCCCCAGGGATGCTTCTGTCAGCCCATTTTATGAAGAGTTGAAATGGCTTTAACACTTCTTCCATCACAAATATTCCCTTGCATCCTTCATCTACTTAGTTTTACATTTCTGCCGTCCATCGTACATCTCTGATCACCTTGATCTTAAATCCTTAGTACATTCCCACAACACCCGTTCACAGCCTTCATACTTATATGCTACTGCCAATCGAACTGCAGGCTTTGGCAGATCTTTCCTTATCTGTTCCTCTTCCCAATGGAATTTTATTCTCTCCTTCATTCATTGCTCTAATATCCTTCCAACCTTGAAATCCCATGTCTTAATCACTTACGTCCATCCAATTCCCACAGAATAACAATAAAAAGGTTTAAACAAAACAAAATGTAAGCCCATACAATCATTTTTCTTTATTAGAATATACCTCAAGATTTATGATTTTTTAGAGGATTTATTTTTTATTTGCCTTGTTATTTATTTATTTATTATTTTTCTACATTTGAAGTTTTTGTTTTTAATTTAATTTTATACTTATAAATATGTATATAAATAACAACTGTTCATTTTGTTGTTATTTTTAGTTCATCTGTTAGTTTCTTGCTCATTTACATTATTAGAAGTTAGTTATGAGATAATATATGGTTTTATTTTGTCACTTTTCTTTTCTTTTTTATATTCTGTTAATTTTTGTTATATATTTATTTTTCTTCTCCAATTTATTATTTGAGTTAATTTTTATTATTAAAAATTTTGTATCATACTCTAAGGCCTTTGGTTGATGCCTATAATATTATTCTAAAGGGACTAGTTCCAGGTTAAATAAAATTATTATTAA
>NW_027107314.1:1245462-1266075 GCF_000696795.3 Halyomorpha halys | reverse complement strand
AAAAAAAAAATTGTTGCTCTTGCCCTGACTTACCTTATATCTAATAGTAAATGGAATAGGAATTAAAAAAAAGGTAAATGAGTTGAGAATAGATAAGAAAGAATTTTAAATTTAAATTTCATTATTTTTTGTTTTATTTATGATAACACCCTCAACCATCATCTCCTTGATTTATTATTATATTTTGTTATTGTATTAAATTTTTTAAAAAATTAAATATACTATCGAGTTTTAAAATAAGTTCATAGCATTTTTCAATATTTCAATTTAATTCTCTCTGTTTATAAAATTTGGTCAATAATGTTTACATATTCCAAAAAAAAGGATTAGTTAAGGTGCTTTTATGCATCAGTTTCAATCGAGATTCTTTATCTTTAAGTGGTATCTTGCTCAAAATGGAAGAGAAAAAAAATCATTTCCATCATTTAATGACTTTTTATTTCCGCTGCACAGACAGTTAACAAAATTTGCATTTTGTATGACGATGATACCTTAGGAGAAAACACCATCTGTAAGTGGTTTGCTTAGATGCAAAGCATCCGGGTTGGCCTTCAACTGTTGATGACCAAATTCAAGCATTGGTCACAGACAAACCTCACTATAGGACACAGGATATCGCAGAAACGCTTAACATATCTCATGCAAGTGTCCCTAATCTTTTGGGGGCTGTGGGATATGTTTTTCGAAGTGATATGTATTGGTTCCTTACAATATGACGGAAAAGAATTTATTGGACCACATATCCATTAGCAATTCCCTGCTGAAACGCATTGTTAATGATCCATTTTTAAAAAGGTTGATAACTGGGGATGAAAAGTGGGTCCTGTACAATAATATTGTGAGGAAAAAGAAGTGACCTGCCCTTAATGACTCCAAAAGCAGGATTACATCCCAAAAAGGTTATGCTGTGCATTTGGCGGGATTGGAAAGGTGTCCTTTATTTTGAGCTCCTCCCGCCCAACCAGACCTTTAATTCAGCAGTATACTGTGCCCAGTTGGAACAATTAAAAGCAGCAGTTGAGCAAAAGCATCCAGTATTGGCTAATCGCGAAGGCATAGTTTTCCATCACGATAATGCCTGTCCTCATGTTTTTTTGGAGTCACGGCAGAAATTATTGGAGTTTGGCTGAGTTGTGACCCACCATATTCACCAGACCTTGCACCAACAGATTCTCACTTATTTCAGGTCCTTTAAAACTCTCTTAACAGGAATCACTTTTAATTCGCTCGAGGACTGCAAAACGCACATAGAGGAGTTCATTGCACAAAAATCTGATAAGTTCTGGGAGGACGGAATTAAAAAATTACCTGAAAGATGGCAAAATTTAATAGATCAAAATGGGTCATATATAATTAATTAAAATATTTACAAGAATCTGAATTTTTAATTGAAATCACCAGTAATAAACGCTATGAACTTATTTTAGAACCCGATATTTGATGAGTTGAACTATTTTAGTAATCAAATAAGAATATCATTTGTTATTTTGATTCTTATTTAATGTTTTTTACTTTAGGAAATAAAAGGGAATATACAATTTAAAGATGTAGTATTTTCCTATCCAACTCGAAAGCACAGTCTGGTTCTGACAGGATTCAGTCTTGAAATATCACAAGGTAAAACAGTCGCTCTGGTTGGTAGTTCAGGATCCGGAAAGTCCACTGTCATTGCTCTCTTAGAAAGATTTTACAATCCCAGCAATGGACATATTGTAAGTAAAATAGATCATTAATAATCACACATAAAAAGAAAAAAAAATTAAAGAACTATAAATAAACACAGTTACAGGAATTTGATTTTATTTCTTGTAAATTATGTTCTTGACATAAATACAGTTCTTGATCATTCATAAAGCTTTTAATTCATACAGGCATTGATTCATGCTCACTCTAGAGAAAAAGAAGGGAGTCCTTATGAGCCAATGCCTTACAACTAACAGTAAGCATTGTTTAGTGTATATAATAAGACTCTGTAATCCAACAGCTATGTGACCACACACCTGTCATCTTTAGAGTGCTGGACAACTAACTAAGAAGTAATGAAAAACATACAATGCAGAACATTTACGAAAACTGAGAAATATATACAAAACATGTTCAGTATAAATACCATGATGGCATGTAAAAGACAATTCAAAATAAGACATCTCAACTAGGAAATTTAAGGTTTGAAATAATCATTGATTGGTATTTGTTTTGTTTTAAAAGTATCACTTACTTATACCTTAAATATCTTTGAGCATTAAAATTTGGTCAAAGTCAAGTCCTCTCTCCTTCGCCCACCATAGCATGTTCTGAAATATGCATCAGAATGACAAATGTTGGATTAGAGAGAAAATCTACTGAACAGAAATAAGATCCAATATGGTAAACAAAAATAATTCACTTTGTTACAATAAACAACCTAATTTATTTTAAAATAGGAGGGAGGGGGAAATGTACATAAACTAATACAAAAGACTGATTGAAGTAGAATTTATAGGAATATTGGAAGAGTTGGGCATCAGTAGTTTCCAGAAATGATATGAAAAGAGAAAAGTAAAGTGGGATTAAATGTGTAGTGATACCACTACCTACTGGTCTATGCCGCAACAACTACAGCTGCCAAAACCACTATGGCTTGGCATGACACAACCTACCAGCTATCACATCCGTGCACTTACGGCTAGTAGTACCCACTACAAATGCTGTATATTAATATTTATACTATTCCTTGTAAATACCTTAATTTTAACATGTAACGATTATATAAGACCTTTTAATATATATAAATGTACCATTTGAATTAATAAAGATTCCAATAGAATTTGCTGATCCACTGAAAACGAACATCTTACATGTTGTACCTCTCATGGCATTTAATAGCCCAGAGACTAGACCAAAATTGTCAGGTCTCGCTATACGTCAAACACCTCCTTAGGAGTCAGAGGATAACAATTTACACAGTGGATCAGTACATTCTAGTGTTATATTTTTGGAAATGTATTTTGTCTTGTATTTCTCTGCCTTCTCCAGATTTCTTCTCCTTCTCTTCTTTCGTAGGACCCGATGGCTGAATTCATGCATTCATCCTTCCTACTTACAGGAATAGTACCCTGTAGGACAAGGTCACCATCCTTAAAGAACTTATGGCTGGCACCTATAAGTCTCATTGTATCTAGTCACCTCCAATCTACTACCTTACCTATTTTGAAGAGAGTACCAATGTCAAGAGTACCTACTATGAATTGGAGTCAGATTACCTTACATAAGCACCTCAACAAAAATATTAAGAACTCCTCTTCCTTTTATTGTTAGAAGTCAGGAGAATATAGTTAATACTGTTACCATGTTTATATAAGGTTTGAGTCTGTATTTTAATGGATGCTGTTAGTTTAGTGTTTTAATTTTTTTTTAAAAATTATTTGATAGATTTATATTAAAATTTTCTGTAATAGTTTATAGATGGTGTAGATATTGAAAAAATAAATGTTGGCTATCTCAGAAGCAAAATTGGTTTAGTTACACAAGAGCCAATGTTGTTTGATTCCTCCCTGAGAGATAATATTACCTATGGGATCTCTTCTCTTGGTAGGAAAGTGACAGATCAAGAGATAATAGATGCAGCAAAAGCCGCCAATATTCATGAGTTTATTGTAAGCCTGCCACAGGTAACTAACTACTTTTTATTTTTAATAATAGTTATAGGATATACCATTAATTTTACATTACAACAATTTTTTTAAATTTTCTCTGCTGAATTTGCAAATATAACTAATTTTCTTGAAAACTGGAAAAGAAAAAGTTTTTAGCTAAACATTAGGCCAACCTATATGAGTTTTTATTTTAAAGTTTTACAATTTTCTCTTATTTCACAAGTTCAGAGAAGGATTCGGAAATTTTGCACAACTTTCCATAATGTAAGGTTTACTAAAAAATAGTAAATTAATAGTGATAACCATACTGAGAATATTAATAGCTTAGCTGTTAAATAAAATTATTTAAACAAATTTTAAATTACTAACTATCTATAGTTGATTTTAGGGCTATGAGACTAATGTTGGTGAGAGAGGTTCAAAGTTATCGGGTGGTCAGAGACAGAGGGTAGCCATAGCGAGAGCCATACTCAGGAATCCAAAAATACTACTTTTAGACGAAGCTACTTCTGCATTAGATTCTGAAAGTGAGAAGGTTGTCATTGCTGCATTTAATACAGTGGTTTGGATGAATAAATAGAATGTAGTAATAAAGCAATTAATTATTGTTCATCTGATATTAAATTCTTAGGTGGAAAGCTCAAATGGATAATCAAATCATAAGTTTTGGTAATAAAATTTTGAGTTGATTGTTCAGTTGCTTCAAAGCAACTCAAAATACAAAATGCCTTTGTAATTCCACCAAATTGACAATATGATCTTTTTAGAACACAATTAAACTTCTGATACAGTTTGTGCTGGTTCATCTTACTTGGACCACGTTCTTTTTCGATTAACGTTTTTCTAGACTATCCATTTTTCATAATTGATAATAATTTGTTTTAAAAAGAATTTATTTCACTACATTTAAAATATTGATTTTTTGTTAGGTGAATTCATTTCAATTTATTCGAAACCCAAATATCAAGCTTCTTAACTAGTTCTACAACGTCTTATATGATTTTCAGTTGTGTGATACATTTAACTGCTTTACAATCTCAAGCACAGTTATATGATAATTTCATTCAATTTTTCATTTAGTCATTATCAACTTCAGAAGGTCAACCAAAACATTGGTATCTTTCAGTAAAAGTTTCTAGAACCAATTCTGACGTGTTCATTCTGTTTAAAATTTCTTTTCGAGACTCAGCTGCTTTCTTGCTTTTATGAAAATAAAAAATTAAATTCAGCGAAAATTATTGTTTTTGTACTTCATGCAGAACTGACAGTTATTACAAAAATTACATGTAATTCATGACTATAGCATCCTGAAGGTATTGATTACCAAATCTGATATTATTGTAAAAATTCAATCACACCATTCATACGTAGGCAAGATAAAAAAAAAATAAAATAAATAAATTGAGTAATAGATAAAGTAAAAAAATGAATAATAATAATAATAAAATATAAGGACGATATTAAAGTAAAATAAAATTAGGTCAATAAATATTAATAAAAAAATGGTGTTAGAAAATTATAGTAATCAAATCATGGTACAATCATCATTTCATGGTGCTTAACATATTCAGGATTAATAAGTATTATGGTATATAACGTATTAGAAAATATGTTATAGTTTAGCTGTGTTAACCATTTCACCAAAAAATCCTTGTAAATTAAGGGTATTCATGATCTATAGTTTAACATGCTAAATGGAGAAATATTTCCTACTTTTATCATGTTAAAACAATGTTACATTTAGCATGTTTGAGAGTTTGTTAAATGGAAAATGACGTCACACAACAGACCAGCCTACATCGTCGTGTTAGGTTGCTTGATTGTATTAGTATTGTTTTGGACAAGACGTTTTTAAACAAGACAATCAGTAGCCAAATTTTCACACTTCTACTTTTCACTTGCTTTAGGCATGTTTTTATAAATAGCTGTAATCAAAACTTAAAAGAAACAATAACAAGAAGTTTTGGAAGGAAATATTACTAAAAAAGTTGCTCAGAAAATCCACTAGGAGCTCTCATGCATTTAACATGTCTTTAAATAGGGCTGCTCACAATCCTATTCTTATACATTTAACATGGTGAAACATTTTACATTTAACATAACATCATAAATATCCCTATTATATGACAAGACCAGAAAAGGGTGAATGGAAATACTTTTTTTCCTCCAGAGATTATTAATTTCTTTTGTTTTATTGTTCAAAAAATTGTCTAGATCATTAATTTAATTGATTAATTTTTAATACATGTGTTTTTTTCTTATATGTTTGAAATGAATAATTTGTAGGGAACTGAATTGCGAGTATTGTGTATAAGAACTCATGTGTTACATACTTGTAAACAATTATTGATATGGTTTTCGAACATCAATTAAAGAGCTTACTTTCAATAGCTAGTATCCATACAATTAAAACAGTCCTATTAAAATCTAATGAATAAACAATAAAATCTAAAGATTCCATTTAGTAGATCTTAATTGAATCCTCTTATTATTTACCATTAAAATGAGACAATCCCATTCTCTTCCAAGACTTAAGTTGGGGTAATTGTTTTAACTAGTACTCTTATTAATTTTCTTTCCTCACTAGAAAAATATACAAATTGGAAATGTGCCCTTTTGAAAGTAAGCTTCATAAGTGAACATCATTGGTTATATAAAATATAAAACATTTATACACCCTTAAAGAACATTGTTATAATTGTGTTCCACAGGTAGTGCACGATGCCCTAAATAACGCAAGAAAAGGGCGAACAAGCATTGTTATAGCCCATCGTTTAACGACAGTTGAGAATGCTGACCTGATAGCTGTTATATCACAGGGTACAGTCACAGAAATAGGTTCTCACAATGAATTGCTTCAACTACGTGGGATGTATTACCATCTGGTGAAGGCCCAATATCACAGTTAATGTCAACAATATTTTTTAATTAGCAATTTTGTCATTTCTTTTACAAGCATTTTTATAAGCTAGTCATTCAAGAATATTGGTGACCTGTTGGTGGAGGATAATGGAATTTGGGGTTATATCAAATATAGAAATAAATTTAGTATTTCTATGATACAATTTGATGAAGCCATTGTCAGATTTTATCAAGAACATAAAGTTCTAGTGATGTTTAGAATATAGTTATAATGCACAACTCTAAATTTATAAATTACTTTTTTACGATCCACAACTGGCAATGTTAATGAAATTTCTCATTGTAATATTGTTAATGTAGGCTAATTTGGTGTTTTTTGTTAATTTTTTCAACCTATTTTTATTTTTCAATCTCCTACATTTGTAAGTCATATTGAATAAATGAAATAGAAAAGAAATATTTGATAAGATAAAAAGGTTTTTAAGTTCAATAATTATGAGACTGATAATATATGTATTTATTTATGATAAAAGATACAAGACAATTATATTTGTTATCAGAAAAAAAATTTGATCTAATAAATACAATGCTATGAAGAATACCATCATCTTGTCGCCTTGTAAAAAATATATTTTTTCCCCTGGTAAATTCACAAAGAATAACAAAGAAGCAAATTTTATTTTATATTATAATTATTTTCACGAATACAATATAAAATATACTCATAAACTTTTTTAATAATTGATTTTCAAACATAATATTTGATTACAAAATACAATAAGAACTAGAAATAAAACAATAAAAATAAAATTGTTCTATTGTTTGTTAATAAAAGGCTTGTGGATATTGTTTACCTTATTCATTATGGATGTGCTAAGTTTCATGTTAAGATGAAAATAAAAAAAAAAATATATATCTCTAACCCGACAAGAAACATACAATCTTAATTGCTTAACTATCACAGCCTCTAGACAATCACAGATTTATTATTTATTTTTGTGAAAGTAACTTATGTTAATTATCAGGAGAGTGATTCAGTCTCAGCCTACAGATCACACTAGTAGGAGGAGAGAATACATTCCTTACTTCTATGTTGTTGCTGATGTCTACAATGTATTTACCAAGATTCTATTTAATTCTACCACAAGAAAACTACTTTATGATGCATGAGCTTCAAATTAAGCCTCTCAAGACTAATATAGGTCAGAGATTTCCTGCGATATTCAACTTTGCACAAGATATAACTCCTTTTCAATGTATGTAGCATAATGTCAGAGTCAAGCACAATTATTTGAAGGGGTAAGTGTATGAAGGGGATATGTCTCTATCTAGTTAGTGTGAGGTATTCTAACCACAAAAATCCAATTAATAACTGAGATACCTAGATGTAATGGGGCTATGTACACTTCAAAACATAACAATTTCCAAAAAAAAAAGAACATTATTTTCTTAAAACTTACTATTTGTAACATAAACTCTTAATCCACTTACACCTTCATTTGTAAACTGTGCTGAAGGGATTAAAATACATACGATTTTACCAAATAATAGTTTTATTGAATGTAAAGAGTTTTATTTAAAAAAAATATTTTAATGCCTTTTCATGCAGTAGATAGTTTTAAAGATATTAAGCACTGAATAAAAATTTAGGTTTTTCTCCAATAAAATGAACTTTTGGGGTTGCGTTCTAGAAATAGCTTGATACCTTCTTTTTAATGACATTTACTGTTCAGTCCAATTAAAAAATTGAATTATTTTCTAACAGAATATGCGAGATAGCTCTTGAAAAAATGTAATTTAGATGAGTGTACAGACCAAAAAAAAAATAAAAAAGGTGGACACTTAACTCCTGGACGTAAGGAACTCATGAAAGAGAAAAATGAAAAAGAAAAAAATTGAAATCCATTCATTTTAAATAAATATATAAACCCTTATGCACCAACATACATGATTGTTGGTCAAGTTTTTAAAGTCTAAAATGATATATTCCTCCGTGCACACGGTTGTTACAAAACTTATGCAATTTATGTAGCTAAGCTACTAGGGATACTTTATTCATTGGGGAAAAACCTAAAAGTATATGGCAACCGTTTTGAAAAATCTGTCATATTAGGCTTACACATCCCTAGGCAGTGGTAAACTTCTCACCATTATCTTTTTTAAACAGTGTTGTTACATCAGAATTCTTTGAAAACAATAAGTTAACAATTACTTCTAGATTAACTTGCAATTTTACTAGAATAATGGAGCAGTGCTACTCCTTTTCCAATGATGCCTGAACATTCTTCAGGTTAGAACGCTCTATCCCATGAAATGACAGAATTAAAGGAACACAAATGACTGACCCTTAAGCCATAGGAATTGTATCCTTCAGACATTATCTGGTTTTCTCTCTTCCTCATAGACATAGCTTTCATCCCGCTATGTTGGGTTATTTTCCAACCCATTTTAAACAAGGGCAAAACTTTTTTTAATGTTTAACCCAATAAGAATGTATTGTTTTCCATTATCTAATTAAACTAGTCAATACCTTAATTATGACTGCCTGTTTTCTTCATTTTTTAAAATAAGGCTGAATAACTTTAAGTGATACATTTCTTTCAATAATATTGAGACTACAACATTTACTGACTTTTCATAAATAATGTTTATAACACTAAATGCAATGGTCTTACCACTCATTTATTTATATGGTATAGATCTAGTTACATATATACAAATAAGCACAAATTATATACATTAATATAAGTACAAATGAATATATAAACATGAGATAATTTATAAACATATTGAAAATTAAAGCATATAGATGTAATATAATATATAATTATAAAAAATTACTATGATGGAAAACTTAATAGAAGTATTATCTTGGTAACTGAGATATTACCATCCTTCAAACATAAGAATTATATATTAAAATAAAATTCTAGGAAATTCTAAAAACCGAATTGGATTGATGTAGGAAACAATATTATTCTACACAGGAATAATGAATTGTAATAGAAACCAAGGAGGAAAATATATGAAGACATTATTAAATATTAAGAGTGAAAGAAATAATCCTCAAATGTTAGAATGATGCTTAGAATATCTGAATCACTTAAATATTTGGCTATCATGAGGAGGCAATCAGAATTCAGTTTGATTTCTGGTTGGATATCTTTTAAACTTATGTAAAACTGTTCTAACCTGGTTAATAGGCGACCTCTTTCTAAACCTTTCTTAATCTCTTCCATGATTATATCATAGTAAATAGGATACTTGATATTTAAATTTTTTTCAATGGTTCTGTAACTTCCATATATTGGCTTCACACAATCTACTTTCTTTGAGAGTAGTTCATATAATGTATATTTTATTAACATTCTGTCTGACTTCATTTGAATTATTTCAGAGATGCAATCATCTTTATATTTCAACAATTCCTGTCCATTATAATGATGGATCTGTCTATCGAATTGTATGTCTATGTTTGAGACTCCATTCCAATTTTTTAAAATGAACATTTTTACTAGTAGTTTAGCACAAGAAAGATCACTGAACACAGCAGATTCTATGATACTGCAATAATGGCCCAAAGAACAATCAAACATCCCACAATTGATATTACTACCATATTTCAGCAACTCTTTTATAGCATCCAAGTTCCTATTATAACACCTCATAGCTAGACCTAATGCTGTCTCGCCTACACCATCTTCCTTATCGACATCTGCCCCCCATTTCAAAAGCTCTCTCACTACTGTAGTTTTTTTCATATGTCGAAGAGCACAGTGTAGAGGAGTCTGACCATCGATCTTTTCTGCATTAACATGTGCTCCACGCAATAAAAGTTCTCGGGTCATATCTAAAGAGTCTGCATAATGCAGCAAAGAATTTTCAAATCTAGCCATTTTAATATTTACATTAGCACCTGCTGATAATAAGGCCATAAATACATCAAAGCTCTTACCATCTATTAAGGCTGAATGTATAGGAGCCCTACCATACTTGTCGATGATATTCACTTCAGCACCATGTGATAGTAATACATTAGTCAGTTCAACGTTAGGTGCTATATGAAGTGGTGTATTACCTATTTTCATTCTGACATTTACCTTAGCACCAGCTAACATAAGAGTTTTGGCAACTTCGAGGTGATGACTATTAGCGACAGCACAGCATAATGGGGTCCGCCCAAAAGCATCTCTAGCTTCTATATCAGCACCAAATTTAATGAGTTCCTGAGCTATACCTGGAGAACGGACGAGATGAAGCAGTGTAGTACCATACTCATCATATTTTATATTGGGGTTAGCACCAGATGACAATAAATGCTTGACAGTTTCTGAATCTTCTTCAAGTACAGCCCTTTTAAATGAGTCATAGTTTATATACGTCATTTTTAACAAAAACTAAATCAAGGTTGAGCTTTTAAGACTTCATCACAACAATAATCGTAGATAACTTAAAGTTATGCAACCTTCTCTAAATTATAGTCACAATAACACGAACAGTCACCAGTTGACTCATAATGCACTGTTTACAGGGCAGTAGGTTAGGGTTACTATCGATTTTTACCGGTGGTGGCAATCACAATACAGAAAATACATACAAGGAAGGGAGTAAATGCTAAACTCATATTCTCCATTTTAGTAAATTCTATAGTAATACTGAAAAAACCCTAATTTCAGTATATCCCAGTTTTTTAACACAATTTTTTTTCTGGAAATATAACGTTGAGTGGACTACATTATATTTTCATCAAATAACGTAAGTTTAAAAACTTTGTATTTCTGAAATTAGTTTTTTCATGCAACTACAAAATTTACTGAAATAGAGAATTTAAGTTTTGTAGTTAGGTCCATCATATATTCTAGACCTAGACAAAATTTAACTAAAATAAAATTTAGCAACAACCTAAATAAATTATTTTTATATTTCACTCTAATCTTATTTGTAAAATGATTATTTCTGGAAATAAAGTTGTTTCATAACTGCTAAAATGATTAGTTTATCAAATTGCTTTTTTTTTTTTTAGAATTCATAATTTTTACAACAAGAAGTTGATAACGATCATTTTAATTATAATAATAATAATACTTTATTTATTCTGGGATGAGTCATCAACAGAGAAATCGACAGATGAGGACTGAGGAGCCTCAGAGATACTTAAATAAAAATACAAAGAAATATAAATTGTCATTATAAAAAATAATTATAGGTTATTTCCTTACTTTTATCAGTTGAACAATAAAAATAAATGAATAAATAAAAAAAAAGTGAAAAGAAAACGATATAAAAATAATTAAGAATGATGCAATAGTTTATATAAATATTTACAATTATATTTATTTACAATTTTATGGGGTCTGAATGGATAAAAAATGATTGAACAGGCGGGATTTAACGGTAGGGAGGGTATTGGAGCAACGGATGTTGGAAGGGATGGAGTTCCATAAAGATGAGGATCGGATAATGAACGATCTATCGAAAGCAGCGTTTTTTTTTTATTATTTTTTTTTTCCGAACCCTCTAAAACAGAAATAGAAATGAATTAGTAAGTGCATTACTGAGAAAAAGAAAAGTAATTCGTGTTGTGTCTTATCTTTAACTACCTTTGATATTTTAAGGTTACCTGTTATGTTTAATATCATATATGAGCTATCCATTCTAAAAAGGAGCTATTTTAAGTCCGGAGGTGAGGGGCCTCCTCGTGTTGTATCGTATATAAGATAAAAACAAAAAAAAAAAACATTAATTAATAAAAACGATAGATAATGGTGAAATAATAAGAAAACAGTCAGAAGTCGAAAAAAAGTGTGAGGGAGGGGGTTGAGGTGCATCAGAAGATGGAGTTATGAGGTGATGTTAATAGGGTTTTTGGTACCTTTCCTGCCCTGCCACCTCACAGGAAGGAGGATGGAGTGATCAAAAAGCAGCGCTTCGGTGGGACCTTTTGTATAAATTTGAAGACCGGGAACGGGTATTGCGGGAGCGAATAGAAGATTTGAATTGAAGGAGCTCGGATATGTACGAAGGACGGCGGAATTGGATGATTTGGAAGATGAAGGATGCCAGGAAATATTTACGTCTGTAGGAAGGATAAATCCACTTCAAGTCTGCATAAAATCGGGAAACAGAGGCGTCCCTTGGGATCCCGAAGATGAATCGTACACAACAATTTATCAAATGTTCTAATTTCGCCTCGAGATCCCCGAGTACCGTTCAGCAATAGTCGAAGTGGGGGAATATTGGAGAAGGGACTAGAAGCCTACGAGTTTCAAATGGAAATAGGTGGCGCCTTTATTATATATAACAGACACTGTACCACACTACGAATGGCCACTCTGCAGCACCAAGTTATTTTAAGGATATTGGATTTCAAACGTTTTTAGGACATAATCACTTTGTGTTTTTGTGAAATAATATTTTAAAAAAATTATAAACTAGTGAAATAGAATATTTGCTATTTAGGAGTCAGCGAGTAATAATGTACATTAGTGGACCAGAACATTATTACTCCATTTTGGAAATGAATATTGTATTGTAATCAGCCGTCTTTGGATCTCTCCTCCTTCTTTTCTTATGCCATCTGTCCTCTCGGAATGATTTTCAGTGAATACCTGTTGAACTGGCCACCCTCTCGACTGTAAGGGAGGACCTTACTGAGTCGAGCTTTCATCCTGCAGGGATTTACGGCGAATACCTGTAAAATTTAGCATGCCTTAACTAATGAACATTAGTAAAGCATTGTAAAGGTCTTCTAATGTTAGAGTATCTCACCTCTTAAATTGGTGTCAGGACTAAATATATAGTATCTCGACACAATCATTTCAGCATCTGACGCAGTCATTCCTGTGATGTAAACTGTAAATCTGACAGTTGCCGTCATGACATTTACTCTTGATTGCCTAAAATTAAAAGCCTCGGGCGAGAGTTAACAAGTTGAAGCTAAATGCGGAGAAGACGAAGGCAATCTTAATAGTCTCCAATCTCCTCCTTAAAACTGTTCCTAATATTCTAACTCTGTTCCTACATGATAGTCCCATCAAACTTTACTCCACCATCAAAAACCTGGGAATAACCTTTGATCAAACGCTTTTCAGGAAAAACCATGTACCAGGAAATATGTTTCTGAAATAAGTAGTTCATGATATAAATCGCTTTACTTCAATGAATGATCTCACGAGTTAACAAAAAGAAATAATTTTGTTTGTGTTCATATTCTAACAATTAAATTTTAATTCTCTACAACCTTTGATGACCAAAAGGTTACTTATTAAGTTTGCTTTTGTAGAAACTAGAACGATATTTAAAATCTTTAGGGAAATCATCTCACTTTTTTTAATTGTTACTAAATAACTCTACAACTTCGCACCTAATAAAATAGTTTACCCTTTTTCTTTTACCTCGACACAATGTTCAACAACTTGAATCCAAAATGAGCTCTGTATAACCAATCTTTTTTAATCTTCTAGCGCCCGTACACATGTTGAGGTAGGTTATTCTCTTGACTATTCTGCTTGTCCAGAAGGCCTCGACAATGCGTGTTCAGTTATATAAGGTAAGGTAGTTGACAAGGAAGATGACTAGATAGGATGAGACTAACGGGTGATAACCGCTATATTTCGGAGGATGGTAACCTCGTCCTACCGGGTACTATTCCGATAAACACGAGGGAGGCATGCAGTCGCCAGAGTCATGCAGGAAGGTGCCTTCGTTCTGTCGGTACTATTCCGATAGGGGCGAAGGAGGTATGTGTGCCCGGAGGGTAGCTTGCTACCGGAGCTTACGAAAGGATAATGAGAGATATCATATCAAGGGGTTCTTTAAGACCCTTATTTATAGGCATAGTGCATACGTAGTCGAACTTCTTGTTCCTCTCGCTACACACACATACAGGAGCCTGTATTTGTAGTGCTTGAAATATTTTCTTTGGATTATTCGATGACAGTAGTGAACCATAGTGTCAGTTAAAGCTTTATAAAAGTTATAACAGGATTAAAAAGGATAAAGACTGTAGACGATTCCAAATCCAAGACATCCCTGTTTTACACTTTCCACTTGTTGAATCTTTTAAACAAAAGAATATTGTAATTTTATTAATGGAAAATGGATTACATTTTTTAAATTATTTTCCTTTATGTGTACTGATTACTGTTTTATGTTACATTTATTCATATACATTAGGTAACAATTTTGTAAAAAACATTAAATTTTTTATCTTAACCTAGCATCCACCTATAGGTGATTGTTGGCAAGTTGAGCTCTGTTACACATTATCCTGGCTATTTAAATTTCATTTTCATTTCATTGAATATATAAAATGAATAATCAATCCATTATAGTTTCCATTAGTGGATTACTTGTCTCTCTTCAGTTTTTAAATAATACTGCAACCATAAATGGTTCATAAACTAGATAATTTATTATTTACTTTTACTTCGATTGGTTCCATTCTTTTATTCGATTGCTGGAATCGAATCTTGGAAGGATTTTTATACATAGAAATCATGCTGTTCCACCCGACTACTCAGAGCAGCCAGATATCAAAAGTGGAAGATAGCAGTACAGTACTTACAATTTCGAATTGTCATTGGGTTGAGCTTATTACAAAAAAGGACAACATTGGCAAAGCAGACAAAATAATAATAATAATTCAAGTTGACTACTAACCTAATCAAAAAGTTACAGCTAAATTATAAGAGGAGTAGATCGTTCCGGTGGAAATTTGGATTCAAGAAGGGTTTGCCGCCAATAAAATTAGTAGTTGCATCTTTTAATACCAGTATTTGTTTTGTAGTAAGATCTTTTCTGGAATTTTCTTTTTTTTCTTATAAATGTGCTTTCTCTTTTTCTTCACTGTGTACTACTTTCTTGTAAGCGTAATAAATTGTATAATAGGTCATTTATATCAGCCCACAAATTACCCTAATTAGTCAATTGTACTTTACAGTTGCTGCTGTTGGCGGGGAGGTGAAGATGGGGCCGTTTACGTTTGAATGTGTTGACCAGTTCACCTATTTAGGCTCAGTAGTCAGCATCAATAACAGGATCACCCTGGAAACAAGCCAGCGTCTTATGAAGGCCAACAGATGCTATTTTGGACTCAAGAAGCACTTGTGGAGTCGAGCTGTCGCTCCAAATGCCAGCTCTACAAGACACTAATCTGGCCAGTCCACACTTACGGATCGGAAGCCCCGGTACCCTGACCAGTGCTGAAGAAAAGGAACTCTTGATCTTCGAAAGAAAAATTCTGCGCCGAATATTTGGCTGTGTCAATGTTGGCGAGAATTGGAGGTGTGGCTGTTCGGTGAGGGAGATGTGATGCGGCACATAAGGCTGGGGAGGCTGCGCTGGGCTGGCCATGTCGTCAGGTTGAGATCCTGAGGAGGTTACTGGACGGTAGGCTGTATCGGACCAGAGGAAGAGGCAGGCCAAGGCTGAGATGGGAGGATGGCGTCATCATGGATTCCAGAGAACTACTGTGCATCAGCAACTGGAGAGCGGCCGCACAAGACCGAGCTACATGGCGAAGGCTCAATGAGGAGGCCAAGGTCCAAATTGGGCTGTAGCGCCACGGATAGATAGATAGCCAATTGTTCACATTAAATTAAAAATTGAAACTTTTTAATTTTAATGTGAACAATTGGCTAATTAGGGTAGTTTGTGGACTGATATAAATGACCTGGGCAGAATATCCTGCATAAAGTTGTTTTTTAAATGATTTGGTTCTAAAATTGTGTAAAGATTGTCCTTGAGTATGGCCGAATTGGCCGAAATGTCAGACTAATAAAGGAATAAATAATGTTTTGAGAGTAATATGGATATAATTTTATTTATTTGAACCGTAAAATTTATATTTTCTGAAATATAAATTAATTCCAATATTTTTCCAGGATAAAGTTTTCTTGAAACATATTAAATAACATTTCTCTTATTGTACTCAATCTTATTACATCTGTTACAATAAATCTGACGAGCCGTGTTCACAATATAAATGTGACAAAAAAAAAGTTTGGGAATTTTTAAACGACAGAAATTAACGGAGTCTGATGAAATTCATTCTAGATCCATTTTACACTGATCTTCGGCTTTCCTCCAAACTGGGTAAAATCGAACCTGACGGTCGTAATATGGATGTGATCAGAAAATGTTTTGCATGCGTAAGCGAAAGAAGAGAACGTTATCTGATAAAAACAATATAAGCCCAACTTAAGTACTAAGGTTCAGTACCTAACCCGCAAAGTTCGTTAAAATTTTATCAAAATGGAATGAAAGGTTCGATTGAGTATACCTCAACCCAAATTTGACTACAGACATGCACAGAATCAAATTTGTCACTTACTAAATAAAAAGTAAAATGCTCGATTTTGAGGACATCAATTTTTTTTTTTATTCTTGCATAAACAACGTTTCCCTACGTTCGGTAATGTGAAAGCATAATTATCTACCTAACAAAGAAATATTTTGCAGGAACTTCTTCATTACTTATCAATAGTTTTTTAAATTCATTTAAATTGCTTATCTTAAAAGGAGTGAAAATAGTTTCTATAATAAAAGAAATATATTATTTGTTAATTCACCTATGGAAAACTAAGATTTTTTCAACCCTAATGGAAGTATTAATTTCAACATTTGTTGTTTCCTTGTAGTGGCGTCTGTCTTCAATTGATGGTTCTTCAATTCTTGCTTGGGTTGCCCAAGATAATTTAATTTCGTCTGCGAAAAACTGTCTCTAAATTTGAAAACAAGCTTTTTGACGTTCATCACCACTATTGGATTTTCATTGTTATTAAAAATTAACATATACCAACTGGGCCCTAAGATCATTTTGACACTATAGTTCACTATCTGGCGGTTGCTATGACCGCCTATGCGTTTACTTGAACTATATCAGTAGGCAAATGCCTAAGACGTAAATACGTCTACAATATCAGAACTACCAGTCATTTTGACCATCAAAAATTTTCAATTTAGATGTAATCTTTTAGAACTTCAATATCCAGATCATTATTTTTCTAAAAATTATTTTACTAACAACGATTGGGAATGTAGCAAAGAGAAATAGGTCATTTCCCAATGGTAAGGCCATATAATAGACAAGTTGGAACTTTTTTTTCAATTATGATAAAATGTGTGCATTTATGAACGATAAGAAAGCTTTAAAATCTATCGAGGTTATTTCCTAGCTTTCCTTGATGCTCTTTCTGCTTGGATTGCAGGATTAATACTCAGAAACGACAACTATACAGTTCTTCGATATCAATAAAAGCCATGTCGATGTTAAGAAGTCTTTTGGAAGCATTATGACTAAATTTAAATTTATATAAGACTGATCTACATGACTATTATAAGGCCTATCTGGACATACGGAGTTGAGCTTTGGGGCTCCACTAAACCATCAAATTCCTCCAGAATCCAATCCTTACAGTCCAAAATCCTTCGTAAAATCCTTAATGCTCCTTACTTTGTCACAAATCAAGTCATCCGTCAGGACCTCAATGTTCCATATGTTGCCGATTTGTCTAGAACCAGATACCGTTCCTTCCATAATAAACTTCTCAACCACTCAAATCAACTTGTTTCTAACCTGGCTTCTCCTTCATTACCTAATAACCCTCCTAGGCGTCTGAAAAGAAGATGGCCTCGAGATCTTCTCCTCTAGAAATGTTATTGGAGTTCTATCAGTGGGTAGATTCTTCACATGTTTTTATCATGTCACTATGTCACCTACAGCAAATTTACTTGTTGTATATATGTGTATACAGTTGTAAATATCAATAAATAAATTATTAAAAAAAAAAATGGGTTGAAAATGTAATTCCTCAGTTTCCATTGAAGACAAAAGCATACGCAAACACTTGAATATTTCACAATAAATTGAAAGATGTGAGAAGAAAATTAAAGAAATTCCTGAACACATTATTTTATTGATAGCCTTTGTGTTAGTGTGTTTAATATAGACATGGTTTCTTACTTTAATAATTTCATCAAAGCAAACTAAACGTCCATTTCATCTATTATACCATGTATTAGCTGGCAACCAGATTCTTTGATAAAGATAACATGACAACAGCTTAAGGAAAAACCTCATTTTATTCAATCACTTAGCGATGGAGTACTTAATCTCATGGACTCAGCCTTCCCCACACAACTTCTATCTAATCGTTTACATTATTTTAGTAAATTTAATGTTTCATAATTATTAGTAAAAGCACATTCCGCTTATAAGACAATATAATTGGAAGAATATTTATACCGACTTGGTAATTAATAGGTCAAGCAAACTTATTTCAAGAAAAAAGCATGAAATCATTAGCTGCATTTCTTCAATTGACATAAATTTAAAGGCAATTTGTTCATTATCATTTTCAATTTTATCGTTTTTTGAGTTATTCAATTAGAAAATTCGTAAAGGGCTACTGGAAGAAGATCATGCATTTGTAGGCTATTACTTTAGTAACTCGTAAGGAAGGATTTTTAATTTTTCTGAATCTGGTTGTTACAAATTGACTGATTATTATCCTACAAATATATGATTCACTGTATCCAGTTTTTGGGAGAAGAAATAAAAGAAAATGTTATATTTTATCTGCCAGTCTGAATGATAGAGGAGAAAAATCTTAGGACCTCATTAAACTCACCTTGGAAAAAATAAAAAAATATGCAAACATCAAATTTTTTATAATTCTAATTTGTAACACATTTTATGTTATAGATGTACATATATTTTCGATATTCTGGTAATGTTTCGGCCTTTTTACCTATGGCAATTTTCAAACGTCTTTCCTACTTCTATACTCCAGTCATATTATTATCTCCACAGATATATTAGTTTTAATTTTTTTTTTGTATTATTTCTTTTCTGCAGGGATGCCTGTTGGTTTACGCCTTTGTATTTTCCTATATCCATGTTTTACCATTCTCACACAAAGTTCACTAAGACTATTTAATAAATTAATTAACGCTATTTTAGTACACTTTTTGAGTATTTTAGCAATAAAATGGACACTGAAAATACTCAATATTCAAATGAAATACTCTCAGGAGGTAATCTCCTGGTAAACTGTGTGTGAGAATGGTAAAATACGGATAAAGAAAAATACAAAATTGACAACCCATATACATCTCTCCAGATTAAAATAATTGAGTCAAATGCAGTTAAACAAACTAAATTTAACGGAAACACTCAATGGAAAGAATTTCTACTTGATCATCCTCAATTGCTTTCAATTGAGAACTTCTACTCAATAGAAGCAACTAGACATACCTAATTTAACCTAACTTAAGACGGTTTAAGCACAGCTAACTCAAATTTTAGGGTATTTAGCACGACTTACCTAATTGTGCATGGCCACCACAGATTGAAGTATAAAACAAAATTTGTTACAAATAAGACTTATTTCTACAATCGGTCTTATTGATAATTTAAAAATGAATCCCACCATATAATGAAACAACAATATTTTTCTCATGATCAAGAAAAGGTTTTATTTTCTATATTATATAAGAAATAAAATATTATAATATAAATGTAGTAAATAATATAATATAAAATGAAAAAATAATACGTAATACCTTAAACACATAAAAGAAAATGTTTACATAAAAAAAATGTTTGAAAGCAGAACACAGAATTTCTTCGTCTAATGTAATACATTTTTTCTTCTTGAAGGTTGGTGTGAGATGATTATGGCAACTTCTATTTTTAAATAAACAGTTTAGATTTGAAACTTGTTTAAATTGCCAATACAATACTTCTTGAAATTTTGTTAAAAGTAATTTTAGACCCATAGGATACACCCAGCATATTAGATTTATCTGCCAATTGTTTCTATTAAAAAAATTAAGATGTATGTTTTATAAGTCAGATAAAAATCTATTAGACTTTTAAATTAACATTATTTTTTTTATAGCAGTTCTACAACCCGGTTTCAGATTTTGACCTTCTGCATATTTTCTGCCTCTCATACACCATCCAACTTAGCTTCATTCTTCTGATGTTAGACTTTTCAAAGTCATTGTTGGTTAGTCCGCTTCTACCATTCTTTTCCCTCCAATAATTCGGTGGAAAACTTTTCTTTCAAAGTTCATGAAATCTTTGCATTTCTGGTAATACGATCACATT
>NW_027107314.1:1242682-1244818 GCF_000696795.3 Halyomorpha halys | reverse complement strand
TTACTGCCATGAGAATGAAAAACATCATAATCCCACTTCACAAGAAACGTAACCAAAGCGAATATGATAACTATAGGCCAATATGCTTGTCTTGGGTAACGTACAAAATATACACTAGGATATTAGAGTAGGGACTGCGGGATATTCTCGAACAAGCGGCTTTCAGACATGGAATCTATGTTTCCCACAGGGAGTGGAAAATGTGAAAATTAGAATAGTAATATATAATATTAAAATAGTAAGAATTTATACAAGAAGAAAACAGATATAGAAAATTTCATGTAATACTATTTCTTATAACGTAACCTGTTATTTTATAAGATATGTTTTTATAATTTTGTTTGTTAGTTTTGTGATTAATGGGAGAATATATTAATTGTGTATTAAAACTTTCGAAGAGTTCGTTATGGTTATAGATTTTTAATATTTTGACTTACACGATTATATATTTAATTTACGACTCTTTACAATTATTTATTTAATTTAAACACATTTACATATATCACTTAATTGTGTATGTCATCAACAATCAATAACTGCTTGGCTTTAACGTATTTTCTATATCATGCATCTTTTCCTCATATAGAATCTACGATCAATAATAAACACATCAAAAACTGTTTGATTAAGTCTACTTACTCGGTGTCATGTGATTGGATCTTATCATTTTGATTAATGCACTTTAGATTTTTAAATTGCGTTCAGATTCTGGTGAAAAATTCAATTATATTCTAATCTCATAGAGTAATTGTTTTATTCAAATAAATACTTTACCTGTTACGGTTTACATTTTATATTTAACAACCGGGGGTTTAGAGGTGCGGTCAGTGGAATAGTATAAAAAAAAAAAAAAAAAAAAAAGAAAGTGAAACTAATTTTATTGTATTAGTGGTGATGTACAGGCCTAAATTTCTTAAACAAATTTATGAAAATACTAATAAAATTTGTATTCAATACAATTTGCAAAAAATGAAATTGCTTATTCGGATTCATGACCACATTAACAACAGGTTTCGCAACTTGAATCTGTGTATGTCATGTATTTTATTTCTATTCATTTTATTTCTAAGGTGGTCCCAGAAAATAAAAATTTGGCCTCCACCCCAACTATAGTTAAAATAGTGCGGTACCATGTAGATAACTCCCCTTTGACCCAGTATTTCAGAAACGACTAGAAAGTGGATTATGTAAAAAAAAAAAAATCATCAATTTATCTAATATTTGAAAAAAATACACATTTACTAGGGATACTATACATTATTCTGTTATATGAATTATTATTATTTAATTGTAATACAATTATTAAAAAGGTTTATTTTTTAAAGTAAATTACTTGCTATCGACATAAGTGTTATTCTTCTCAATGTTTTCATAGCAATCAAACTTTTAAGTACATTCTTGATTAGTTTTAATATATGTCGCAGGAGTTTTAATATATTTATATAGGCCTCTAGTGCGACAATACTTTCCAACAAGGGAAAACATTTCTACGTCCATAAGCTGATGATTGCGCCAATCTCTCTTCTCTCCAAAGAAAGTTATTTTACTAGAGATAACAGTTTCCTCTTAAATAGTTTTTTGGCCACTTAGAACTTTGGGCGAGCATTGTATCTCACCCCAATTTTTGATTACTTCAATAAAAACTAACTATAATTAATAGTCAAAATTGATAAGTCTGCCAAGTATAGGTATGGGAATTAAAAAATGGCGGCGGTTTCAAACCTTAAACAGACATTGATTTTATATTCGCAGCTCTATATCTTAAAACTACCAACAACACTAGAAAATCTAAGGGAACATTATTTAAAGAAGAGTAAATTTGCTGAAATATTGGCCCTAAAAGAGCTATTTACGTCCAATTGTTCTCGAGATATAGCGTTTTAAAAAGCAAAATTTCTTTAAAATCTACTGAAAGATTAGTAGTTAGTTAATTTATTTCGAGAATTCTATATCTCAGGAACTATGTGACGTACAGATGTCTATTAGCAATCAAATTAAAGCCAGTTTAATGGACTATAAAGAAGTTTCTGGCCTTTACCCTCGTAGGAATAGTAGTTTTCATGATATTTGCTAAAATAAATTGATTTATAGTTGTTCGAACAATAAATTTGATTTATGAAAAACTTTATTTCAGAA
>NW_027107314.1:1220087-1242122 GCF_000696795.3 Halyomorpha halys | reverse complement strand
ATCTCTAGATCCATAAGACACACATATGTCTGCCAACACTCAAAATAAAGGAAATTTATTTTACTATAAAGTAGTTTCGTAAGGGTAGTAGTTTTTATGATATTCACATATGAATATAAATTTGGTAAATGAACATTTGTCCTAACAACTATAAATCAATTTATTTTTGCAAATTTCATAAAAACTATTACTCCTACGAAGATAAACATCATAAAATACTTTATAGCTCATTAAACTAGCTTTAATATGAGTGCTCTGTACGTCAAATGGTTTTTGAGATATAGATTTCTCAAAGTAAATTCACTAACTACTGATCTTTTAGTACGTCCCATACAACATTTTTATGAAATATTGCTTTTTAAAAAGTAATATCTCGAAAACTATTTTACGGAAATAACTCTATTAGGGCTCGTATTTCAGCAAATTTACTCTTCTTTAAATAACGTTCTCTTAGGTTTTCCTGTGTTGTTTCTACTTTTTAAGATATAGAGCTCCGAATGAAAAAATTAGTTTTTTTTTATAGCTTTGAAACAGCAGCCATTCTTTATTCCCCCTACCTATACTTGGCAGACTCATCAATTTTGACTATTAATTATACATAGATTTCATTGATGTAATCAAAAATTAGGATGAGATAACTGTCTTATTTCTCCTCTTGGGCTCTTGTACTATCAGTGAACGAACAGCGACTTAGAACTACTTGAAAGTAGGAACCTACATTCAATATTTACTTTTACGACCTCTTTATGATTAATGGTTTCAACTTAATCATTATGAAGTATCAATTTACTGTCTTTCAACTGTATAGTTGATATATTTGTACTATATTGCTTTCCTCTAATGTACAGAAGTGTGCTTTATTCAGGGCATTATATTAAAGAAATCATATTTGTGATTCACATTTTAGGAATCGATAAAGTAACTGCACATTAAGTAGAACACATATAAATTGATAAGAGGCCTTCGAGTGCTTTCAATAAAAGTGCCACCTTCCTTTAACAACCATGATAGATATATCTTAAGTAAACATTAAAACCAATCAATGATTAATACTCTTATAACTGCTTTATTTTTGTGAACAGGGCAATGTTCAAGGAATGTTAAAATTTATAAAAGGATTTTATAACATTGATTGCTGGAATTGGTGATACATTTTTTTTTCTAGAAAGTATTTTCAATTATACATATTCAAATATATAATAACTATATTGTAGAGATATAGTCTTGGTATCGCCGAAGCAGTAAATCGACTTTGTATATAAGAACATTATTTGTTACTTTGTTTAAAAGTACTCTCAAATTACTTGAAAAAAAAAAGTTTATCATTATTCTCCCGTGAAAAGACACAGTTCTATATTTTATGGACTTGCGAATACTTTTTAGGAAGATTCTACAACTTTATTTTCTGGACATGTTAGTTTATAAATAATATATTGTTGATACAGTTTGTTAAATTTTTTATGATGGGAAGAGTTAAAATAGTTTTTATGATATTTGAATCTGCTCAACATGGCCTTGATTCAACGGACTTCTTGAAGGATACATACCGCCATCTTAGTTGTTTTGAACAGCGTATTTATTTTAGACAAAGAAAACTGGTTAGCTTGCTTTTTGATTTAAAATAACAAATAAACAATACTGAAACAATAAACATAAATAAAAACGTAATTAAAATCATTTATCTATAAATATCAACTATTTATTAAAAAAGAGGATATTACAATATAAAAAAGTGTTGCAATTTACAAGATAAAAAAAAATATATATTTACATAATTTTATTTTTATGAATTTCATAAAATAAAATAATATGTGAATTACATAAATATAAAATTGTGTCATACATGTAACAGGTATTAACATATTATTAGACACCGAAACAAGGTTAATATTTATATTATTACTGATTGTAAATATTTTCATAAAAACAAAAAGTATCTCTAATTCTAGAAATTAGAGTTATAAAATCCTTTTATAAATTTAACATTATATAAGAGCTTGTAGTTAATTGGCTTACAAGCCATTAGGTATTTAATAATATCTGAGCCGATTTCCTACAAAATATATAAATACAACAAAATTACTACAAATATATTATAAAAAAAGTTAGGCTTGTGCTAATTTAAAATTTCTACTTAATTATTCCTCTGTTATTAATATCTCGGATGATATCAATTCAGTCAATACAGTAATGTAAGTATTATAAAGCAGTAATATATACTGCCTACTTATACACTGGTCATTGTAGTCTAAAACAGGAATACTGACCCGGCAATGCTTCGCTATTCCTATATTTGAGTATGTATATAGATTTAATGATCATAATTAATAGTTTGATATAAATTATTGTATTTAGTTAAGATTAAACATTTAAGTATACTTTATTATTATGATTTGGTAAATTTAATTGAACCAATATATGCGATGACGTTCATTTTTAGCACCTCAGGAAACCATTTTTTTTTTTTTTTTTCGGCCAAGACTCCCAATTGGAGTCCTATACTGCCTAACCGTGGTTGGGGGTCAAAGTTCTTCATTTTGTGGAACCACCACTCAATGAAAAAAGTCAATGTCCCAGGCCGGATTCGAACCGGCACCGCCAATAGACATCAAATTGGTAAAACTGTGTCTTAACCACTGAGCTATGGGCGGCCCAAGAAACCATTAAGGGTCATTAATATTTTTTCTTATTATTCGGAAAAAGACCAGCCTGCTCACTGTTTTAATACTATATAAGTAGATTAGTACTACATTGAAACAATTGTCACTGACTGACTTATTAAAGTGTGGTTAAATATTTTTTAGGAATGAAACAAAGTTGATATTCGTTGTTGTTTTTAAATATAAATTTTCAAAAATCAAAAAAATAGAAATAAGTACAACACTACTCAATCAATCTACATTAATCTCCACTTGGTAATGGCTTAGGGCTCTATGAACTATGCCAAAGGGCAAAAACTGGATCTAATTAAAAATATAGAACCAGAGATAGAAAATGAAAAGTTTGAATTTTTTTCTTTATTTAAAACCCATATTTCGCCTTTTAAAAGTATTTAGTATATTTTAATTATAAAATTTAGTTGATGCAGCCTCAAAGAACAGACATTCAGCTTTTCAATGGCTAATTTAACGTAGTAATTGGATAAAATGAAGAGGAGTAGAACAATAGTCACTGAAAGAAAAAAACAAACAAATAATTGAAGGTTAAGAATTTTTAATTTCTTTGAAAAATGGTATTTAATAGTTTAAAACGACAATAAAAACGAATATATGAAATACTTTTTCCTAAAAAACATTTTGTTGTCCCACTTTATCCCAAGCCACATTATGTTTTTATAATTTTTTGTAAATATAATCTGACTTAACAGAATCAGTAATACTTTTTCCTTATTCTTCGGAAAGAGGCGAATCGATTGTTGTACAATAACCATGAAAAAAAACGTTTACTCTCAGACCAAGAACTTTTAATTTTGTTCATAACTTTTTTTTCTGTTTGAGAATTCGAGGATTTCGGTAGCTTTTTACCTTCCCATGGCGAGAGGTAACATTTTGAAAAAAATAAATAAAATACAGCTGAGCCGTCCGTAGCTCATGTATATTCACCGTATACAGGTCTATCGTTCTGAGATCTGCTGGCGGCGCCGGTTCTAATCCGGCCTGGGTGCATTGACTTTTTCATTAAGTGGGGGTCCCAAAAAATGAAAAACTAGATCCTCCCACCATAGTTAGATTAGGTTGGTCACCTATAGATAACTAGGCAAACATTACCATCGCTGTGGGTTGCCTTTACAAAAAAAAAGCACGTAAATCGGTCCAGTAATATAAAAAGTTTATTGTGGACAAAGATTCGACCATTTCCTTATATATATTTAGATTATTCCTATCAAATTTTCGCCCATTCAGGAATCATCAGACATTAGAGTACATATAAAAATCATACATTATATAGTAAAAGGACTTATACTTATATATTACTCATACACAGTATGTAAAAATTAAACTTGGAAAACAATTAGTGTCCAGATCCAATTACTCTGCAATGGTAGCTAAACTAGAGCCTTCTTCAGGATTGCCTGCATTCTCCAAATTTTTGTATAGAAATATTTTTATAACAGCTAAATATTTTTACACTTTATGAAACCGACACCTCGAACACGTGATTTTCTTGTCAAAATGATCCAATATTATTTTTATTTATATGGCATCCATTTAAGTTTTATTTAGTTTGATTTAATTCATTAATTTTTTTTCTTCTTTTTGGTTCATATATATGCTAAGAATGAGAACTCTAATACTGCTCTCAATACAAAATAAATTTCAATTTACCTACTGGCCCCAAAAACGCACTTACCCCGACTTATCATTCTACGGTTGCATCTATATATCTGTTTTATACGGATGTCTAGAACGAGTCTTAAATTATGAAGTAATGACGTAATTTCATAGCAGTCTATGTTATTTCCCTCAAGGAAATTAACAAAATTATAAATTTCTATCGAGAGATTCTTTTATTTGACATTATTTAGATAATTATAGAATATAAGGAGATAAGGAGATAAGGCCAGTGGGGTGGCAATATAAAACGCAATCCTTCGCAACACCATCATCATTCCATCAAAATGGCAAATTTGTTACGTTTGGCAGTTCTTTGCTTGTGTGAGTATAGTTCAAATTTTTCCATTAATTCAATTTATTCTGCTTAAACATACCTTTGGCTCTAATTTATTGCTGTGGGTATAAATAAAAATGAGGTTAATTAATCAAATAATGGTTGGTATTAAATAATTCGGTGGTGATTAAATAATTGGTAGCCTTTGAATAAAATTCTAACGAATAATTAACCAAAGAAAAAACTGATTTTACTTATATCACCCTGAAATTAAATTGTGCATGGATTTCATAAATTTTTTATTACATTTAGCAATTATTTTGCATCCCGCTTTGACTAGCTTGTGACTTTGTATCTTATATATTGGTATCCTAACGAAATATTTGTATCATATTGAAATAAGTAATTAGTTTGTATTTTCAAAGTAAATTCAGCAGTTTGCATAACTTGACGTAACAAATAATACTCAAATAAGAAAAACAAAAAAAAACTGAATACTTATAAAGTTCAATTTATATTCAAATGTTAATTTTAAAAACTTTGAATTAGTCCGAATTTTTTTAAATTAATTTATATAAAAATTTTAGGTATTGTTTTCATTTATGAGTTCGTCAAATAGACCACATCGGATTGCATATTGAATTCATCAGTCCATATTTTGTATATTGTATTAAACAAATTGCATCAAATACCACTGATTGACAATGGAAGTATGAATAATATGTCGCATTCTAGCAACAAGGTTTTATACTAAACTTTTTGTACTTGTTCAAGTAAAAGACGAGTTATTATGGTTTTCTTAGGCTGTCGTTACACGAAAATAATTTTTTTTTTTATATTTCATAACTATAATTCTCAACATAATTACTGAGAAGTACTATATCTTATACGGAAAAATTTTCGTGATAATGTCGAAGTAACTTAAAATCTAAATAAAAAAAAGTGGTTTAAGGCATCATAAATTATATAAAGATATGTCCATATAATTTATTTAAAGATAAAATTAAATTTAACTGTATATATGTTCGACAATAATTCATGATCATAAACTTTTAAGTTTTATACTTTCTCATTTTACTTTGTCTGCGTTCTATTTAATCCAATAGCTGTGCCTTATACCAGCAGGAAAAAAAATGATAATCTAATGTCACAGGCAAAATAATAAATTCGGCCATATTTAGAATGTCCATTAGTTTTTGGACTAATGATATCCAATATTCAACAACCAATATATAACTACTTACAATATAAGTGTACTTTATCGATATGAATATTGGTATCGAGACTAAGAACTGGATTGCCGACAGGTGTGGCCATTACCTTGGCTGCTGCGACTAACGATGACCCAACTCCTGCACCAGAACCACCACCAACACAACCACCAGAACCAGCTTGCACTGAGGGCGACCGCAAAGCAGACACCACTGACTGCAAAAAGTTCACCGAATGCAAGAGTGGCGTCTGGAAGGACGACAAGTGCTTCTGGTTTAGGAAGTTCGATTCCGTGACCAAGAAATGTGTGTGGTGGGGTGCCGAATGTGCCAAAGCTTAGAGGCCATTCTTATCATCTTTCATCATGATTTGTTGTATCTAATTTACAAAATACAATATTATTGAAATATATAAAATTTTAATTAAACCTCAACATGTTCAAATATGATCATATCAAACACAAGTGGAAATAAAAATGTACATAAATAAAAATTATTAGTAAGTAATTTTTCCGTTTTACGTGGTTCATTCCTCCATCTCAAGAGTTAAGATTCTTCATTTTTCATTCTCCTGGCAACCCAAAAATTTCCTTTTCTTAATCCTAAACTGGTTTACGCCAAAAATGTCCAATATTTACCATATTTATTTCAGCTCAATATGTTTTTACTTTATTAAACTAACAACTTCAACTTATGATTTTCTCGTTATATTATTTTTATAAATATGGCATTCATTTAATTTTAATTTTGTTTTTATTCTTTTTGTTCGTATATGTGGTAAAATAAAAGCTTAGAACTTAATACTAACTGCCCTTGATTGTGCCAGATTGTATTATTATTTTTCATTCATATTTACGTTGTCATACTTACTTTTATATACAAAATGTAAATACATGCTGAATTGTATTCTTATCATTTTTATTTTTAATATGGTTTAAAATTTTTTTTTAAAATAATTAGTTGATGAAATTGCTGTCGTGAGAAGCATTATGAAACAACGGGCTATCAAATACGTGTTTATATTTATCGTGAATTAAATTATGTAGAAATTAAAACAGCAGATGATAATAAGTAATAGTTTTCTTTTGCTATAGTTATTTTCGTTTTTTTAACCGTTTTCTTAGCTTTATAATCTGAAAATGTTAATATTAACTAGAAATTTGTATACTTGCATATTTGGTACCAGGCAGTACAATTATATATGTGCGTGCTTGTAATAATGTACGAGGATATCTATGTATTTATGCATAGTGAAATACAAAGTTAAATTACGTTGTGGTTTATCATGCCAATTTCAAAACTTTTCTGAGATATAGCAAATTATACAAATACCGAAAGTAGGCTCTTCAGTGATTAACAAATGATTGATATTGCCAAGAATTTAACAGATAAAGTTTATATAATTTTAAAAAGTTCAATATATTTAATGTAATTAGCCTAGAGTTGTTGAATTTTTCACTCGAGATGTATTTGAGTCAATATTGTTTAAACCGTTGCCAGCATTGTGAACTATATTGTACTATATAACTTAATGAGCATAGTCTTGTGATACAGGGAATCGATAAAGATATCAGAAATAAACGATAAAATAAAAACTATCTGAAATGGGGTTTAACTAAGAATTGTTGAATGATTATTTGGTCCAGATCATTTTGTGTTTCATAAAAGAAAATCCAACGTAAAAATATGTATATTTGACTTTTTCGTAAAATACTATTTAGTTGTTGAAAGAAGATTTAAAGGTCCTGTATTGGATTATTCGAAAGGATATAAAATATTTTTGGAATGTTTCAATGGTTGTTGTAAATACAAAAAATAATTTTTAAAAAAAGTTCAAAGGTGAAAAAAATAAATAAAACTGTTTTTTTTAAAAGTCTTAACACTGTAAAGTATTATTATTATATTATTAATAGTACAATATTATTATTTGAAAGTATTGGTATCAATCGATATGTCCCAACTAACTATATAAAATAAAGCTCAATGCCTAGAGCATATAACTGATCAGTTAGAATTGAGACAATATTTTTCTCAATTAGAGTATTTTCAAAAATCATATTCAAGTTATTTAAAATCATAGGTCAGTTAGTTATAGTTAAGAGTTAAATTTTTAATTGAAATACATTTTCTAAGAGTCAGGACTGAGTTGAAATTTCATGAAGAAATCGCTATTAGTTTGTTTATAACAAAGGTTTAATTATTATCAAGTTGTGCAATTAACCAATTGACTTATTAACGTCAATTTTGTATAGAATAAGTACAAGTAATAATATAACGTATGAAACTGTTATGGTGGAGTGACGTAATAGAAAAGCAAGCTGATTGAATGGGACACTCCAAGCAGATAAGGTCGCAAGGATAGCAATATAAACCCTCTCCATTCCTACATCATCATTCTATCGAGATGGCAGTTTTGTTTCGTTTAGTAGTTCTCTGCTCTTGTGAGTATTAATCATATTTGTATATTATTTCAGTCCATATGGCTTAAAATACATTTTGGCTCTAGTCAATCTACGGTATATCGAACAGAGCCCTGTATATTGAACTATTCCCCGTATATTGAACAGTATCCCATATATTGAACCCCTTCATCCTATTTTACTTATTTAAACATAACAATGCATCCTTTTAAATATAGAGAACTATTATGTGCAATATGGAAAAACTCTCATTTATGTCAAAATTACTTGATTTATCGAAAATCAAAACTAAAAATTTTATATAATTAGAAAAATTTCCTCACTTAATTTTATACATATATTATTATAAAAAATAATTGGATCAATTTAATTCAATGATTTATGATCATAAGCTTATTTTCTGTTTGTATTTGGTAATTGCTGTATCGAATACGAGCTGAAAAAAATAAAATCCAAACAGATATTATACAATATTTTTAAAATATTAACTACTTGCTGTACAAATATTCGATGTTAAAAAACACAAATATAATGATTATTAATGTTACATATTCACAATATAAGTGTTGTTTATCTTTATAAATGCTTTATCGAGGCTAAGAGCTGGATTGTCGACAGGTTTGGCCATTACCTTGGCTGCTGCGACCGCTGAAGACCCAACTCCAGCACCGAAACCAGCTCCAAATGGTGCATCAACACTTCCGCCAGCTCCAGCACCAGAACCAGCACCAAATGATGCACCAACACTTCCGCCAACTCCAGCTTGCACTGAGGGAGAACGCAAAGCAGACACCACTGACTGCAAAAAGTACACCGAATGCAAAAATGGTGCCTGGAAGGAAGACTCATGTTTCTGGTTCAGGAAGTTCGACTCCATCTCCAAGAGATGTGTGATGTGGGGTGCCACATGTGCTAAAGCTTAGTGGTCATCACTATCTTCCTTCATCATAACATCTTGTATATTTACAAAATACAAAATTATTGAAATATACAAAATTTTAGTAAGTCATTGTCATATAAGGTCACATCAAACATTTTTATACTGCCAAAACTATGGAAGTATTAACCAAAATTATGTAAGTAGAGAGAAGAGAGAAAAATACTTTATTAAAAAAAAATGTTGTGCTATCCAACTTCATTTGGTTGCCTTGTACACAGCATACTTATGACTAGTATGAGGCACAATTATTTACATTCCTATTAATAAAATTAGTCACATCATATTTATTTTTAAAATTTCACATTATAAAAATTTCTACATTGTGTACAAGAATTAAGAAGAATAAATACAAAGAATAAATACCTGATTTATTTATTTTTTCCTTTTTGTTATTTCTTCCCTTACAAACTTTTTTTCAGCTTTTTATCGTTCTTTAAATATGTTTAATTTTTCTAATGTTTCAATTTTACAAAATTTTCTCTCTTTTCCATCACTCATACAATTAAATTTAAGTTCAAGTATAAAATAATATATATAGCCATAATTAATATAGTAAAAAAAAAATATAAATATACATAATACCCAATACGGACGTCCCCATTTACAATATATTAATATAAAAAACAGGCATATAAAAATTAAAATAGAATAAGTAAAAATATTAAAAAGTTAAAAGTAATAAATAATAAATATAAAATTGCATATATATAATAATTAAGATACATAATGTGCAATATATGCATGCTTTCTGAGACATACAATAATTTCACCGTGACCATTTCTCTTTCTTCCGCATCAGATGTTAAGATTCCTCGTCTTTCTTTTTTAAAATAATCTTTGAATTTCCCCATCCTAAATCCATTGAACCTTTTATCTATTTTTATGATTTTTTTTTTCAGGATTATGTGGATTGTCTAACTAGGTAGACCAACATTCATTTTAACAACTTTCTATCCATGCTTATTTTCCAATCAATTTGTTTTTCTAAAATTCTAAATTCCAGTATGTGTTACTAAGTTAGTTCTAATTTATTTTTTGTTATAAATATCCTTCATTTTTTAAGTTAATTTCTGCTAAATATCATTTTCTTTAAACCAAAAGTATTCAATTTTTTATTTTTTTTATTTTACAAAATGATCCAGTTTTAATTTTGTTAATATAGAGGTATGCCTATTTGTACATACCAAGTCTAGAAACAAATCAAGACAAGCAGGGGACCGTAAATGGTAAAAATTTGTGGGCCCCTCCAAAAAAATGTAATAAGAAAACTTTGACTAATAACAAAAGTATGACGATTAAAGACTTTTCTTCGTGGCTCCAGCCGTGACCTTTTCCAGGGTCTTAGGCAACTGCTTATAGCTTAATTTGTTCCTACAGAAACAATATATGTAGAATTGTAACTTCATTTTTTTTTAACTTAAAAAAAAGAAGAAATTGGAGATGGTTTTTAAGAACGCACTGTTTTTTTTTTTTTTGTTTAATTTCTGGATATTTCGGTATTGAAACTATAAGGAATAAAGTAAACAATAAGCTGTCAAATTAGTGTTCTAATTTTATCAATATTGTATTATGTGGATATTATATTATGCAAATAACAATATCAGTTCAACTGGTAACAAAAATCCGTTATGGTTTCATGGCTATTCTATTCGTCAGACCTTCTATATTTGTCAGAGTACATTTGTTTCATTACAATTATGTAAGTGCTTTAATACTATTATGTTATTTTTTCATTTGGTACGAAAACATCCTCTGACCCTGGATCATGCTCTGCCATTGTATCCCTTATTCTGGTGTTTAATTACGTAATAACATGCAATAATGATTCAATTTTTGTGTTTTATTAAAACATTCGAACTAGGCCGATATATCAGAGGATGTGGCACAAATACGAACTACGATTGTGTTTTTAGGAGGTATTGCCCATATGGGGGGAGGGAGGGGGAGCAGAGTTTGGGACGTATAAAAATTACAATCTTGCCAAGACAATGGCACTCAACATATTTGTAGGTTAACATAGATAAGCAGAGATGTTTTTTCCGTATATTGTCAATTTACTTCGTGCAATATTGAATGAAATGGGATAAACCCTTTTAACAAATCACTGCCAACCACTACTGGTACAGGTACTGATAATGATGGGGAGAACAAGTCCAGCAAGTGGGCCTTTTGGTCCTTTTTGCCTACCCCAAGACAGACCAATGGAATCGCTCTTTTATATATCCTATTCCTCTATATCGAACTTTTTTTGACTTTCTAATTTAATTTAAAAGGGACGCCTAGTCTATATAGGAAGCCTCATTTTTTACAATTCTATCAGAACCTAGAAGCCTATATCTTAGTAACGCTTACCGGCCACAATCTGCTATGTAATGTAAGACAGTGTTCACATAAGCTACAGGTATCATCGTGAACAACTCCATAAATCTTAAGATGTCTTTTAAGTCTACAATGACCTGTGAGAACTATTACCAATTGGATTTTATTTCTGTTTAGGCTTAGCTGCTATTTAGTTTTAGAAGTAGAGGGTTTAGTTATTAGGTCTGTCTCAGCCCTATACATTCCCTCCACTCCTTGCCTGCTATCTTCCATGTCCAGTCAAGAACTTCTTTTCGCTGATACTTTTAGAGATGCCTAGGAATGGTTCTGGTCCAATAGGGGGGTTGCTCAGCCCCGTTTCTAGCAAGCCGGTCAGCTTTCTCATTGCCTGTGATCCTTATGCCCTTGGACCTACACTAACTTAAGCTCGCTAATTACCCTAAGGCTTGTTTACACTCTCACTAATGAAGAGGTGACCTTAGGTGACTCAAGGGCTTGAAGGACAGACAGAGAGTCTCAAAAGATGGTGGTTCCTATCCTTTCACAGCTGGTGACTTCAGGGCATGACAAGCAAACACTTCTGCCTGAATGACAGTCGAGTATTTGCCTAGTGGGAAGCTTAGTTCTATGCTTAAGTCTTCTATATAGAACCCAGTCCCCATTACTGCAGTCGAACCCTTTCTTGATCCATCAGTGAAAAAGGACTGATAATCTCTAGGGGTTTCTACTGAACCCTCTACCCAATCCTCTATCTTTGGGTATAGGTAACTAATTTTGGAAGATGTGAGTAGGAGAGCAAAGCGTTCAAGAGCTCTGCTAGAAGCGATGATAGTGAAGGTTTCCTTCCTTACTGTGATACACGTAGTTTTGTCTCTTTAGGTAAAAAAGGTATAAATAACTAGATAGTTAGTCTGGTAAAACTGCAAGCCAACCTAGAGGTGATTGTAAACTAGTTTCATTGAGTTGATTCAAATGTAAATTGGTTTGAAAAAGACAATGGTAAATATTTCACCACTCCCTGGTGATGAGTAGGCCTAACAGCCTGATTTTTCAAAATGGCCAACACATATTTTTAGGTTTACAGCTAATACTCCGCAACTGTTAGCTTAACTATGTAAATTAAAAAAAAAAATGATTACATCATTCTCTACTATAGTTCTCATAAGGAATATAGTTGTAATGTAATAGGATACTAGCGAATAATGACATGAAATAAATTGTATCCAACTTAAATCTCAAAAGATTGTATTTCTTTAAAAGTCCACTTTAGCTATTCTCAATGACAATCTTAAATACAAATTTACACTCACATTGTACACAATATGTTATTATTGCAACAATATTTTTAACTGAGGAAGGTTAAAAATATTGTCATGATAAGAAAGTGATAATAGTGTTAAATATATAAGATGGTCAGGGTTGCGGTCAAATAGTTGTAAACTATTTTTGTTTCTATATATGTATATATAGTTGACCGTAAAAATTGATATATAAGAAGATGGTCAGGGTTGCGGTCAAAAGTGAAACAAAAATAGTTTACAACTATTTATTTTCCGATGTTTCGCCCCACTTTGCAGGGCTTCATCAGGGCTGTTCAAATGAATCGGTTGAACCGTGTGTTGGAATGTTGGAAAATAAATAGTTGTAAACTATTTTTGTTTCACTTTTGACCGCAACCCTGACCATCTTCTTATATATCAATTTTTATAGTCAACTATATATACATATATAAAAAAATATATACATTCTAAAGAGTAGAATAATTGAGAGTATAAACATATAAGATATAAACAATGAACTAAGAGATAATACAATTAGCGGACAGAACATATAATGGAAATGGATAATACAATAGACAGAATATGATAGCACAAAACTAATCAGAAATGTACTTTTCAGATCATAACTGAAAAAAGTCCATAATGCGCTCTCCAGCGTGTGAGAAACCAACATGCAATGATCATCACAAGAAACAATGAGATCTTTGTTGATTTGATTTTAGAAAGTTTTATAAATTTCCTGTAATGATATATTTTTAAATCTGGTTTGGATCAGTAAATTGTTATAAAAGTTAGTAGAGATGATTAAAATCTCAACCTTAGTTAATATATTTTATGTCTTTTATTATTAATTACATTTATTTTCTAAGTGATAATGATTATAGTTCCTTTTTAAATATTATTAGCTTTAAACTAACCTTTCAATTTGATTCTGTTATGATTAATAATATTTATGAATAGAAATATTCTTAGAACTTAATTGGCTTTCCTCTTTATTTGAGGAATTACTACTATTATTACAAATGTTAACAAAACCAAAAACAAAAATAAATATAAGATAGAAGATAATATTTCATAAAGTGTATGCTCTAAAGGTGTATCATGACAAACAAAGGGGTAAAATAGGGCACTATCATTCAAGAGTTAAGTAAAAAAATAAAAATTTTACTAAATAAATAAGAACATCATTGTAAATTTCAGTTATATCTGTAAATAGAGCAAAACACTGAAATGTTACTAAATTGAAAATATTTTTAAGAAAGAATAATTCGATTAGAGAAAATTGATTTCACTAAAAATACCAATTATAATATTAAAAAAAATTCTAGTCCATAAATCCTTAATTTAAGGATACATTTTTTTTATATATAATATATAATACTGATCCTTTAAGAAAGGATATATATTACTATACACAAAATATTAGTCTTTATTAAAAAAACAATCTTATATTTCCTAGAAATATTATTTTCCCTATTGAAAAATAGATAAGAAGTTAAGCTTACAATAAAATTCAAATATTAAAAAATTCTTATTGTTTAAAACTAAAGAACAAAAACTTCAACTTTACCATTTTTGTTGCCACAGAGGTTTAGTTTTATGGTTTAATTTTAATTCTAAAATTGTTAAACATTAAAACTTCCTCACTCGGTCAAATGACAGTTTTTGAAATTTTGTTTAAAATTTTTTGTACACAAGGTTACAGTTAACTATGTAACTTATTAAATTGCCCTATAATATACCTACTACAACTTCTTTTAATATTCACAACTTTCTTTATTGTTCGCTTTTCAAAAATAATTTATAGCACATCAAGTCTACCGTGAGCAGTCATTTGACCATTCGAATAATTTGTTAATCATGACTATATTCTTTGGAAAGCACACTCCTGAAATTGTTTTATGTGTCCATAATGTAATTTAGTGTGAAAAAACGCACGATTGAAAAATTCTTTCATTGTACAACAGTACAGCCTTTTGATCCTAATAGAGACCACCAAAATTTCACAGAATGTGATGTAACTGACACAGAATTTAAAGTAATGACATTATTACAAGTTATAACTGCTAGTTTTAACAAATTGAACAGAGCCCCCAATATTTTGTCGTACAATTTACTTTATATTCTTTTTTGTCCCATTTGATTTATATTTTAATATTTTAGTTTTTATTCTATCATTTGTATATTCATCTCCCAAAATGTCAAGATATTTAAGGAATATCAATTTATTTTACAAAAGCAATAATATCGAGGATTGTTCAGAAAATGTCCAAGAAGTTTCCGATATTGATAATGATACAGCAGAAAATAATTTGACTTATTTGAATGCGATATGGATGAAGAGAATATTTTGAATATAGAAATAGGACAAAAAAAGAAAGAGATTTATAGTTATTTCGGGAAGTATGCTGTCTGAAGTAGAATTTGAATTATGAAATTATATAATAAAATTTCATAATATGCTGTCTAAAAGGTATTTTGAACAATTTTTGAGTTAAAATCAAACAAGGAATTTTTTTATTTTTTTTTATGATAGAATAGCACATGTAAGCCCAAAAACTCTAATCGATGGACCTGCCTGCCCCCATTTTGCAGCAAACTCTTATTTTCTTGAACATTCAGATTTTTTGGTGAACAACTTTATTATGATCACTTATTTTCAGGTAAGTAGGATTCTTTATTTTATTTTTAATACTAAGCAGCCTAGCTTGAGGAAAATATATAACTCCCATATTTAATTTAATAATAACAGTTTTTAGTAAGGTTAAAATTGTGAAATGTTCTTATTACCTTTACTGAAACAATCAGCTGAAGTTGGCCATGCTGGTGACTTTGCATTTTTTTTAAATTCATAAATGAATAAACTTTTAATAAAAAATATATATTAAAAATATAAACAAAAAATAACCAGTAAAATTTTATTTTATATTAAACACTGAAATACCTGAGGGGCAGAGCAATCTAATGGACAGTTTTACTAATTAAGAACTACTGTGAAGGAAATTATTTTCAAGTATATACTGTTAAAGTCTAGCATAAATGAGTGTAATAAGATTATTTCTTGGTGTACTATATGTTTTAATGTATTTTAAGTATTATTTATGTTCAGTGTGGACAGCTGTAAGCAGTGTAAAGGCTTATTGCTAAGGAAAACAATGTGGAGTTGGTATTGATTTTACAATTTCTTAATGAGGAAACTATAAATTTACAAAAAAGCAGTAACTTGATGTGAATCAGAATACCTATTGATTAGCTTTATTGAATTGACTAAAATTAATTAAAATTTTTTTTTACTATTGGTTTGCTTCATAAAAATATTTTTAAAAATTCTACATCAGTCCTTGAACAAAAGGAATTGTCCTCCTTGACATGGTTAAATAATTTTCTTCAGACAGCCTCTCTGAAATTAAATGGATTGGTCAAAGAATGGGGAAGACTGCTTCCAAGAAGAGATAAAATGGCTGCTAATCTGAAGTTGAGAATTCCATCTTCCTCTTCCATCATTATTGGGACTTTCTTTATTAATGTTGGAACTTTTGAGTTCAACTCACTTAAAAGGCCTGTTGCTATTTTTAAATTATGCCACTAAAGTTTTGGATTTTCCTAGTTATACAACATTTAATAGAATAGTTTTGGGATTTTTAAACTTTGAATCAGTAAATAATTAACAGTAATAATTAGGGATTGTTTTTTTCATGTAATTGAAAACACCAGATATGTACATTTATATGTAATAATTTTAAGACAAATATGTAAAATCAATAAATTAATTAATATGTTTGTGTTTACATTTCTGAAATCGATCTGCTAATTATCAGGGAAAACATTTGGAAACTGTTGCATTTACTGACTGTCAAAAAAGTTAACACAATTCACATTTTCCTTGTCATTTCCTTTCCAATAATTATTTTAGCAATAAGCAGCATGACTTTAGAGTCTGGATTTGTTTTTAAGAAATATTGCAGTTCCGTCTGGAGCCTGTTTCCAATTTCTCTTGAGACATCTTCCATTTTGTGAGTTGCTTCATTTGTAAGTCTTTGTTTTACAATAGAGGCACATCCAATAACTCAAAGTACAATATCTTGAGTATGATAAAAGCTTAATTGTTGGAAATAATAGCCATATTATTTTTCAAAATAAGATGATCTCACAATTACGGGTATTGAGAACCACTAGAACTGACTCACTGGAACGTTCTTGGAGCAATAATCAGCAACCTCCAAGGATCTTCTCTTTCTCATGACAACACACTGAGGAGGAAGGGTTCAAAGTAATTTTCCTTGAAAGTTTGCACCTGCTTGGAGCATTTAAAAAGTTCTTTTTTAACAGATGCAATGAACAAACCTACCTTTAGGAATCAAGACAAAACAGCAACATGGACACTTTTTTATCCAGTACACCATTTGGCACTAGAAGATTCATGGAGACGAAAAAAAACATAACATGATTGTAAGATTGAATTTTACCAACAACTGACATTTGGAAGAAATGGCTTCCAAGGGATATCTGAGCAAGGTGTAAAGAAGGTTTCGGTTCTTTGAAATAATATTAGTAGGAAGGAAAGTATCAACAACCAATTTTAGTTAATTTTATAAATTGCCAAGTAGTGTGGCTGAAACACTGTTACTGTAGGAAATTGTTAACTGATGATAATTGAGCATGTTTGGCCAATGTTTCCGGAGTAGTTGGTTCAGAAGGCTGTGGGTTCAATTGCCACCAGGGTCAGTCAATATTTATTGTATAGTACCTCCAAGAAATGAGTCTTGACATTCATACTCTGTGGCTGCATAGGCCCTTGATGAAGAATATGAGCCATATTATAAAACAAAACAAAATTAATTATTATTTTGGAAAAAAAAAAATTTTTAATTGTCCCTGTCCTTACTCAAGTTCTGATATAAATAGAAATAAGAATTATGGAGTGAAATAATAAAAAAAATTAAGTAAAAACTGTAAATATATGTAAATTAAAATTCATTCAAATTGACCTCGAATATGCCAACATATAAAGTGAGTGGGTACATATTGATATCATTATCAAGAAACAAATGTAATATAAAAATCCTAGTTCAAATAATAATCTTCCCAAATAGTCCAAGAACCCAGTGGGAAAAAATCAAATTATTTCACCCTCAGTTTTTATTACTTTATTAAAAACTAGATATAGTTAGTAGTCAAAATTTATGACTCTGCCAACCATTGTTGGGGGAATAAAGAACGTTATAACAGACTTGCAATATGTTACAAAAACAAATAATTTTTCTTTCAGAGTTCCATATTACCTACAACAATAAAATTACCTACAACAATAAAAAACTCAATATAGCATCTAAAGTAGAGTAATTTTACTAAAATATTAGCCCTAATAGAACTTTTTGTGTTCAATAATTCCTGAGATAGTTTTTCAAACATTTTTCTTCTAAATAATGAAAAAAAATACTATATGAATTTATTTTGATGAAAATTAGGGAAACTTCAACTTCTATGAACGACATACAGATTTCTATGAGAAGTAGTACTAAGAGTCGGAGTATGAGTTTCAATGATATTCATTGAAATAAATTGACAAAATGTAGAATTCTTGCTGTTCCGAGAAATACTTCTGGTTTATGAGGAACTATTAGAGGTACAGATTCCTATTAGTACATTGTAAACCTAGATGAATGTACTATAATGTAGTTGATAGTACATTTTCTAATCTTCATAAAGGCAACATATTCCATATTAACCAAAATTAATTCACACAAAATTGATTTTTCGTTATTTGAAAAAAACTGTTATTTTTCTAAAACTGTATATCGCGAACAATGGGACGAAAAGAGCTTAATTAAAGCTTAAATTTAGGAAAAAATACTTTAAATTGTATACTTTGAAGTTTTATTTATTGTTTTAAGGAATTTTAAGAATTTGGAGTTGCAAATGAAGAATGAGCGAAAACATGAGGTTTTTCTTGAATAAAATAAACTTCAAGCGGCCTGTACCTTAAACACTTTTCACAATAGATGTCTTTTTAATTATATTTGCTGTGAAGTCTACGTAAAAATTGAAATATTTTCTAACCAAAAACTAGTTACTTGACAACTTAAAAACAATTTTGTAACTTCTGGAACTACCGCCATTTTTTATTCTTCTTTACCATGGTTGGGCTAGCAATCAATTTTGGTTCTTAACAGTAACAGAGATTTTTTTCACCTCTTGAGCTCTTGGACTAAATGGCCATCCTCCCTACACTGTCAGGCAGCGCACTAGAGACGCTCCCCACCCTTCACCTCCGACGTCGAGCGTCAGTAGATGAGGATGGCCGAAAGGAAGAGGAGCTACTTGGACCCCTGGGACGTGGAGAACTATCTCTACCTCAGAAGCGGCGTGTACTCGAGGCAGAGGAGGTCCGTCTGCTTCGACACTGCAGTCAGGTTTGCCTCCTACGGTAAGTCCTCCGACCACTCTTCAACTTCATTTAGTATATTTTGCCAAAAATTTTTGTAGAATCTATTTGAATACGGAGTTTGAACTTCTTACAAAAATCTTTAATTACGCTAAGAACTTGTTAGCCGCAATTCTGTTTTCGGTATTAAAGAATATTCTATATAGGTTTAATTGTATTCTAGATGATTTATTATGTTTTTGATTTGATTGATTTATTTTAATTTTACTAACCTCAGTTGTTTATATATTTTACTATTATTAATCTACTTATGTTTGTTTGAAATGTACATATATATATGTACATATTATATCAGTATTAATGTCCATTTTTTTATATTTTTAACATTATTATATTTTTTTTGTTTATCTGTTTTCTGTATAAATAGTAAGGTTGAAAACATGTAACCCTGTCGAATGTGGAAAAAAAAAATGGTTTTAAAGAAAATATTAATTCCATAGTAAAACTTTGCTGGGTTCTAAACATTTCTTAACCCCTTTCAAAAAATTTCAGTGTTACTGTTTAACAGAATTTTTAAAATAATTTTTAATTAGATTTATTTTTTATTAATATAGTTGTTTGAGAGTGGTTTAGTTTCTTTTTAAAACAATCTTGATCCTTTTCTCTCAACTTTATTCTTTGAGTTGAGAGAAAAGGATCAAGATTGTTTTAAAAAGAAAATAATTTTTAATATTAAAGTTCAAATAGAACTTTTATTGAAAGAAAATTTTTCAACATTTTTGTTGATATAATTCTTAACAAGATGTTATATTAAAGTTCTTATCATAGAAATTCCTGCTAGAATATTTTAAATAAACTTTTTCACACATTGATGCTTCAGAGCTTGAGATGGATCTTTGGAGGAGAAACTTATGATGACAGCTGAATTGTTTATTAAAAAAACTTTTAATTTTAAGAAACTAATGAGCCTTGGCCACACAAAGAAACAAGAATGGATATAAAATTTTAAAATTCTTTCTATTCAGAACGATTATTGTATAGAACATTTATGTAAAAGTTCTAGCCAAAATGCCCTTGGAAGAGCTTATATGATAAACCGATAAATAAATAAGTCTCTTCAGTGAAAATATCGAACGCCGGTTAATAATGGTTCATTATAAAAAACCTGTGACCAATTCATACACAATATAAAAAATTGCAGATTTTCGTATTTTGGCCAGGTTTTTTAAAACATGGCACCCTTGTACACCAATTGAAACCAAGAAATAGAAAAAAATTATATATATAAATGTAATAAAATTCTAGATTTGGTGTTAAATGGTATTCACGGTAGAAGTTGTATACAAAGAAGAAACAATTTAGAATTAACTACAATTTGCTTATTCGCAATTCCACCTAGATTTTAGTAGATTTTTCCTGCGCTCTTAAACAGGACTTTCAGCCATCGTTCTGTAGCACGATTATCTCGTTTTTATTTTCGGTGGTGTACTATATATGGAAAAACTATAGGAAAGTTTCATCAAAACATTAGAGCCATTTTGGTACAACAGCTTACACAGTCCTTATTCCGCACTCCGATTTAGTGTAAATGAAATGAAAAATAGTTTAATATTCTGGGACTAGGTCCCTTTAGAACAATTATAATCTAATTTTAATTTAAAAATCACATATATTGGCCAAAAACAATGTTTCTGCACTTAACTAAAACTTATATTCAACTTGTATATAAATAATTTTAGAAACATAGAAAAAAAAACTGAATGATTAAATATATAAAAAATAACCCAAAAAGATAAGTTACAAATTACCTGTAATATTATAATAATGGATTAGATTGGTGAAGTAAAAGATAGTTAAATAGAAGGGTTTTAAACGAGGGAAGGGTTAGTACAAGACGCATGCTAGAGGGAATGGAGTTCCAGTGAAAGGTAGCTCGTGTAAAAAATGATTTATCAAACGCAGCAGTTCGGTGAAGTGGAGGGTAGATGTCAGATAAAATGGACCAGGTAGTACGGGATTGGACTAAGAATTTGAATTGCAGATTTTCTAGGATATAGGAGGGGCGTTGAGTACTAATTACTTGGAATAGGAACGAAGCTAGGAAATTCTTGCATCGGACGGATGGATGGAGCCAATTCAGCTCAGAGTCATACTGGGCAATATCTCTGGTTATCCGGAAAACAAATCGTACTGTGCAATTCATAAAACGTTAAGGAGATAACGGATTCTATTGAATTGCATCAGGGTAGTTATGGTTCGACTGGAAATTTGGACAATGTGTGATTTCTAGGATAAAATTTGATCAAAAGTGACACCAAGAATTTTTACTGACGCATGGAATGAAATAGGAGTATTGTTTAGGATAAGGTTAGGGGGTCCATCATAGCTTAAGTCTTTTCGGCATTTAACGTAAGTTTACTATCTTTTGTCCACGTGCTTATACTGTTGTCTTCTTGTAGTTAAGGAATGGCGTTTGAGGCGTCTTGAGGATAGAAGGAAAGGTAGATTTACCTTAAGATTAGTGCATATACATCAGGAGCCAAAATCTTACAAAATGAAAAAAACAAACAAATCTTTTAAATCTAAATGTTAGAAAATATTCAATGTTTTAAGTTTAATAATTCGAAAACTATCAATCTCTCGGAATAAAACGTGGTGTGAATACAACTACACAACAAAATGTGTCAATTTGCTTAGTTGTTGAAAGGAATTTTTTTTTTTTTTTACGATTAACTTATTTATTTCGTCTGAAAGAGTTATCTGGTTGTAGTTTGTTGTGGATCTAGCCTAATAAAGTATAGTTGTGCAAAACAATGGATGTAAAATGCGTAGTTACTTTCTAGGACAAGTATTATTTTATTTTATTTTTTTA
>NW_027107314.1:1217138-1218937 GCF_000696795.3 Halyomorpha halys | reverse complement strand
GTTTTGGTTTTAGTTATTACAACATGCCTAAATTAAAGGAAAAGTGGAAGTTGTGAAAGTTGGGCCACTGAGTGTCTTATCATTGTGTTTATGTGAAGAAGAGAAAATGAGCTGGTTGACAACTGTCATTACATTATTATTGTTGTCATACATTGGTTTATTAGTTTTTAAAAAAATCCAAAACAATACTAACGCAAACTACGAGCAAGTAATATGTATGGTATAATACTACATTGCTTGTTCCAACGACTACAAACAAAATGATGATGAGCTTAGTGGGTCTGTTGCGTGACGTCATTGTCTATTTAACAGACCTAGTAACTGCCTCTCAACCATGCTATATGTTATATCGGTTTAACATGGTAAAAGAAGGAAATATTTCTTCCATTTAACACGGTTTAACATGTTAAACTAAAGATCATGAATACTCTTAATCAAATAAAAAAAGAAAATAGAACTTGAAGTATAATGATAATATCTAACCTGTTTTGAGATAGGGTAAGTAGTATGAAGTTGATAAGATAGTATAAATCAAATTTTCAATTGAAATAAGTAATTTTATTAGATACAGATGACATATATAGCTTAAAATAAAATTTCTAACATAATTAATAATAGCTGCGTATATCATTAGAAATTATCTTAAATTCATTAGAAATTATTTATATATAATTAATTTTTAATTTTTTAAACACAATTCATTACTATTTAATTGCTATATTTTTGATAAATTAAACAATTCAGTTCTTACATCTGGAGGGATGGCCAACCAAATTTGGAAATCTCATAAACATGTTTGTTCAGAAGCGTTGGAATGTTTTCACTCAGGTTTAGAATATCGTTATTGGTAAATCTCAGCTTAATCTGTACATTTATACTAATTTATAAACCTGAAGTTTGTTTTTTTTTGTTTTGTTTAAGGAAATCTTTATCCGTTTATTGAGGCCGTTTTTCGGTACACCATATCTTACTTAATACTCCATCAAAAACCCATGATTGGGCCATCATTTTGATTGCTTTAACAACAAATTGTTAAAATTTATGTTTTTATGATCCTCCTTTATTTCAAACTGGCTGTCGGTAAGAAGTTTCATTTGCCCATATCACAACCACATAGGTTGAGAAAAACTATTAAGTATAAGTCAAAAAGAAAAATATAGATATAATATTTTTAGAGGATGGGTCGATTTTAATTCATCTTTTTTACTTTTACATTCAGTTACTGGAATATACAGTAAGGAAAAGTGTTGTGATAGAGTTTCGAATTCTGGTTTTCGACGGAAATACACGTTTTGTGGTCCACTGAGTCTAAATAAGTCTCGCCAAATGTTCTTCGTTGTGTGTGGGAAACTGAAATTACATATTATATGTCTGGGATGTACCAGCAACTTTTTCGAAAAAATTGACTGACCGGAAGTATCACTTTACGGAATAGATTTTTCACATTTTTGTCAAATTTGTTCTAAATCGGCATATAAATGAAAAAAATCAAATAGTCTTAAACATCAACTAGGTAGACGAGTCATTGTAAACAGATCGGCTACTGGAGTCCAATGATGGAAGAGCTAGTTCAATGACTGATGTTGCCACCCTCCGAATCATAAGACAAAAGGCTCTGACAATGCTATTGTTCTTCTTTTGCTATGATAACTCTTCCTTAAGTATGACCTCCACAGCTACTGTAAACCTGACATTGGAGAACCATTAATGTGTATAACCCGGAAGACGGGCTAAATACTAATAGTACAAGAGCCGGGAAGAAAAAAGGCAGTTATCTCACCCAAATTTTTTATTACTTT
>NW_027107314.1:1215190-1215703 GCF_000696795.3 Halyomorpha halys | reverse complement strand
TTTGTGGAAAATTTTAGATAACGATATAAGATACTTAATAAGTTCTATATCCGAAGTCCGAGAACAATCATATTACCATTTGAAAATAATCAACGCACTACTCACTTCTAGTGACAATTCGAACGAATTCTCAAAGCAAGAAATAAATACATATGTATCAAATAAAACGATGGTTGAGTAATATACCTATGGCAATACGTAAATAATTATATTATTTCATTTTTGTGTTGTTTTTATATTATTATATGGACATACGGCGTTGAGCTTTGGGGCTCCACTAAACCTTCGAATTCGTCTCGTATCCAATCCTTACAATCCAAAATCCTTCGTAAAATCCTAAATGCTCCCTACTTTGTCACCAATCAAATCATCGCTCATATCAGGACCTCAAAGTCCCCTATGTTGCCGATTTGGCCAGAACCAGATACCAATCCTTCCATAATAAACTTCTCAACCACTCAAACCAACTCGTTTCTAACCTGGCTTCTACTTCACTACCTAATAATCCTCCTA
>NW_027107314.1:1209254-1212269 GCF_000696795.3 Halyomorpha halys | reverse complement strand
TTAGTAATGAAAGACTCAGTTAAGTAAGTATTGCGAAAGTATTTGAGAATGAATCAGGGACAGAAGAGAGCATACAAGAGGAACCAGCATACTAGAAGAACCAGTGTTCAAGACCAACTAAAACTACAATACGACAACCATCACCAAGTAAACCGCAATATCTAATACCATATTTATGAAATACCATTTAATTAACTTAATAATCCGTAGGTTCAGCATAGAAGTTCTGCTATTATATGTTTCGAATAAGAAACCAATGTATCCATTTTAGATCTGCTCCAAACACTACAAAATATTGATTTTCGACTAACGAAAAGTTTGATCAAATGACGTCTCCATTTTTTTTATTTTAGCAGCCAAAAGCGATCTATGGGTCTAAAAAGTTTTTATTAAAAACGTTCACTCTAGCTTATATTAGATTTTTAATGGGATTTAAATGTTTTTGATCTATTTATTTTTATATGTGCTATTTAAGCTATACTTTTTTTTCCTTCTTCAAATAAAATCATTTTCAGTAGATTAAACTGGTTTTGATTCCTAATTATTATGCTGTGTGGAGGTTATTTATATTCTAACCTGAAATAATTTAAAAATATCGTTAATTTAAGTCTTGCGATACTGAAATTCAATTGATTGAAAATAATTTATCTCTTGATTTAAATGTTGAAATGACATTATTCTTCCATGTTCCTTTCAGGATTCATTTAGTATCACATTACAATGAACTTGGATTTACCAAAGTAATTACTAGCTAGATTTCCTCATCAGAATTTAAGATATAACAAAGTTAAAATTGAAATAAAATTAGTTATAGAATTGAGTCAAAAATAAACTAGGAATGCGGAAAAAATCACAAAATATATTATTTCATTTCAGAGGATTAGTTGTATATAAATGCCTGTAACTATTTCCGCTTGGTTTAACGTATTTTTGAATTGTACGCCTGGTATGTACTGGCTATGTTACTTTTATGTCTCTTTGAATTAAGGTTTTTATCTGGGTTTTTATCTGGGTTTTTTTCAGCCCTAATGAAGGCCTTAATTTCAGATAAAAACTTTGGCACAAATAAATACTTTTTGTTCATTTGTGTATCTTTTCTAACTGCATCCCCGACTATTTTCCCCTCATAAAATTTGGTTTATTGAAAAAAGGCTTTACATTTGAAATTCATTTTATTTAAATAAATATTTGGTAGTATACAAGATTTAATACCCGTACTAGCAAAAAGATGAGCTGCTGAATAATTGTGTGAACAGAGTATAAGTTGGAGTCCTCTTGTTCCGTATCGGCTATAATCTTTTATGGCCCGCTTCCGTTATGATTCAGAAATTGCTTGACATTTCTAATCTTTTTGTATATTTAATGCCCATTAGATCGTAAAGTAATTCATTTTTATGTATCCACATTCAGATGAATATTGGTAAGTAAAGTTGACACATTTAAACATACCTCTGCGTGCACATGTTGAACTGAGCTTTATCCTGGAGAGGAATGGTCATTCTAACAACGCAATAAAAAAAATGTAAACATGCCCTAATGAAACTGATATATTGTTAAATAAATAAAGAAAACTTTTAAATAATTCATTGTTAAAGGAATAAAGAACATACATCAAGTTTTTTTTTTTTTTTAATATTTGACTATATATTAAAACATATAGTCATATATAAAACATAAAGTTGACATACGGCTGTGCACCATTTGTGAAGTATGGTCGAAGATCCCTTTTATCATTCCAATGGATTCAATAATCCTAGTCTTGTTGTGGTTATCAACAAATTCAGTGAAGTTTGCTTAATTTGTTTTAAAGTATAAAATTATCAACTTAACGCTGGACAGCCTATTTATGTTCTTCAATACTTGTGTCAAAATGATAATTCGTCTAGGATTAGGAAGTATGTCTAGCATAATGTGGCCGATGCTAAATGTGTGGAAGAGCAAGAGATAAAACAACAAGAAAGTGTCGAAAAGGCGAAAATTAGATTTTTGAGAGGTTTTTGAATGAAGTTAGTATGAACAGTCGTCAAAGTTAAAATTTTGTATATTTAAAAAAAAAAAAATTCAATTACGTAATTGTTCGCTACTTCTAATTAAATCTGTTTACATCGTAGGTAACCATTTTTCAATATTTGTTACCTTTCTCATCTTTCTCAATAATGTTGATAAGCTACTATAAATATAGCTGGTAAAGTAGGAGAGAAACTAAGAGAGGCCAGCATCAGGGCAATTTAAAAAAGAATTTCAAGGTAGTTAGTGATTTCTCTCACTCACTCTATAAGCTGACAACGCAAATAATTTTCGAACTGCGTGGTAATTGTTAACTCTTAATTACATACGTATATATGGGGTATACTGTTAGGGGGACAATTAAACGATATAAGGTTGAAATAATCCCCTGAGTTGAAATAACCAAGTCTCAGAAAATAGTTTTTTTTTTTTTTGTGGATTATTATTGTTATTTATTATTATTCTGGACATCTTATCTAAGCTAAGCCATTGCTTGTCCTCTTCTTTCTCACTCTTGTGCTCTGAGCCTTTTACCTATTTGCGCTGTATAGTCTCCTACAGCATTCCGATTCTACAGGCTTATCATCATCAAATAGACTAATTTTTTCGGGTCCCATTTCTTTAAATGGTTTCATGTCTACCTTTTCTTGACCAAAACCTGAACGACATATGAACGAATGCTCCACTGTTTAATCCACGGAATCACACGTTAGGGGATGAAGATCTGTCCTCTTGTGTGTTTGTGCTCTCAAAAACGAAAAGTCATACGAAACTGAGATTACATATTTAGGGCAGATGTATGTCTGTGTAAAAGAAAAAAAAGGTTGTTGAGCGTGATCTTGAAAAAACACCTCCTTGTATAACCGTTGTTCTAAAAACAGTACTTTCTTATAAATTAATGAACCCTTGACCTTTCTGGGTTGTAGTGGCTCAAATTATTATTAATAATATTACTTTTCTGAAACCAACTGTGGTTAGTAATGAAAGACTCAGTTAAGTAAGTATTGC
>NW_027107314.1:1203636-1208616 GCF_000696795.3 Halyomorpha halys | reverse complement strand
GACGGATCGCTTATTTCTACTTTCGCGAGAATTAATGGTATTTTTTTCCTAAATATCATTTAACAGGAGCCAGAGAGACCAATTAAGTTCTAGTTAGAGCTGGATTAGGAATTATAGCAGGTTGGGAGGAGAGGGGTCTTCATAGTGCTCTAACGTAAGACTTTCACCCCATCACTGATTGCCTCCGTCACTTCTCAGATTATGTAAAAATCAATTTACTGCTTCAAACCTTTTGTACGGGACTTTCTCTTCTTGATGACGGGCTCAAGCCGACGATGAAAAAATTGCTTCGAAAATTGTCCTCGCCCGGAGTAACCGTCTAGGAAGTCTTAGACAAGAATTGGTTTGTACTCTCTGTTGTCCACTAAAAAGTGCTCATCACTGAAGAGCAATTATTATTTTTTTTTAATTTTTCGAAATTTATGGGATAGATAATGTTGTGTATAACATTCAACGGAGAGTGATGTTGACTGTTACGTACCTTCTGGTGCTACCCGGGACTTGAGCTAGAGGTGGAGTGCAGTTATCACCTCTACCAGATTGCTACCTGAGTCCTCCTATCTACTTAAGCAATCCATAGCCAGTATTATGCCATCGACATGTGGATCACGCATAGCCTCCGGAATGCTCCACCGCCCAGTGAATAACAATAGCTGCGTAGCTTGTTCGGTCCTGGCTCAATCCTATATCTTTAGTTTGATAATTTACTATGTACCTCAATTCATCTTTAACTTTTCCAAAAAAAAATACCATTATGTCTTTGAGCTGCCAATAATTTCAGTCAAATAGAAAAGAAGCGACCTATCCTTTTGTTTGTTCTCACCAAAACATAATATCCTTAAAAGTCCTTCTAAATCGTTAGGTTTATGTGTAGCGAGAATAGAAGGGGTATAAACATATAAATCGTCAGATATACAGTTTACGTCTCGAAAACTAAAGATAGTATAAAATATATTCCAAACATAATTTAAGTATATTGTATTTTCTAGCAAAGTAGTTATATAACTTTTTTTTTCTAAGCCATGTAGTTTCTGAGATATGGTAGGGAGAAATATTAGTTCGGTAAAATTAGACATCTAACATTCAGAATATGTATTAGAGGTTTTAAGCAGTATAAAGCAATTCATTGTTTAATTTTGTTTGGTATCTAATTTCATTGGACTGTAATTTGTTTTATTCATGTCTGATTCTCAAATACTGTTTTATTGAATAATAATAATTTTCCACAATTAATGGAAATATGTATTAGTGTTCAAAGCATTCAGCACATACAGAAAAAGAAGAAGAAAAATGAAATGATAAAAATAATACTCACAAAATAAAATACATTTTAGTGAAAATAAAATCACAAATATGATATGTACAAATAAAAATACAATAAAAAAAAACTGATTAAATAATAACCCAATAATTTATATACAATATAAAGAAAGTTATAGTTATGTAAACATAAAATAAATAAAACTTATTTTTTTTTAATCGTTCCCTTGCTGGTCATATCTTTCACACGCGGGGATCATCTACCGAGTATCACCCTACACTACCTATGGAGGGTAGTCAAGGACCACCACAGACATAATAGTACAAGAGCCCAAGAGGAGAAAAAAGGCAGTTACCTCACCCCAATTTTTGATTACAATAATCAAAACTATGGTATAATTAAAAGTCAAAATCGATGAGTCTGCCAAGTATAGGTAGGGGGAATAAAGAATGGTGGCTGTTTCAAAGCGATAAAAAAAACTAATTTTTCATTCGGAGCTCTATATCATAAAAAGTAGCAACAACACAAGAAAACCAAAGAGAAAATCATTTAAAGAAGAGTAAAATATGAGCCCTAATAGAGTTATTTACGTTAAATAGTTTTCGAGATATAGCTTTTTAAAAAGCAACATTTCATAAAAATGAAAAGGACTGAAAGATCAGTAGTTAGTGAATTTAGTTTGAAAAATTTATATCTCAAAAACCATTTGACGTACAGATGTCTATTAGCACTCAAATTAAAGCTAGTTTAATGAGCTATAAAGCAGTTTATAATGTTTATCTTCGGAGGAGTAATATTTTACATGGAATTTGTTTAAATAAATTGATTTATAGTTTAATAAATTTTCATTTGCCAAATGTATATTCATGTGTGTATATCATAAAAACTACTACACCTACGATGATGAGGGTGATAAACTACTTTATAGAAAATTAAATTTCCTTTATTTTGAGTGTTGGCATACATATATGCGTCTTATGGATCTAGAGATATATTTTTTCAAAAATCCAACATTTTATATGAACAACTACAAATTAACATTTTGTGAGTTTATTTTGTCAAATATTATAAAAACTACTACTCTTACATAGATAAACATTATTAACTATTTTGTAGTAAATTTAACTAGTTTTAATTTGAGCGCTGGCAGACATCTGTACGTTCTATAGTTTCTGAAATAAAGTTTTTCATAAATCAAACTTATTGTCCGAACAACTATAAATCAATTTATTTTACTGAATATTATGAAAAATACTATTCCTACTAAGGTAAAAGTCATAAACTTCTTTATAGTCCATTAAACTAGCTTTAATTTGAGCGCTAATAGACATCTGTACTCAAAATAAATTAACTAACTACTAATCTTTCAATAGATTTTTAAGAAATTTTTCTTTTTTTCTTTTTAAAAAGCTATATCTCGATAACTATTGGACGTAAATAGCTCTTGTAGGGCTAATATTTCAGCAAATCTACTCTTCTTTAAATAATGTTCTCTTAAATTTTCTAGTGGTGTTGCTTCTTTTTAAGATATAGAGCTCCGAATGAAAAAAAATTTTTTTTTATATCTTTGAAACAGCCGCCATTTTTTCAGGCTCTTGTACCATAAAAAGTCGAACCCCTAGGCCAGATTCGAACCGGCGCCACTTCAGTTCGGAGTCTGTAATGACGTACGCCTCAACTTCCTCTGCTACAAACCACCTCAAATACACATTCGTACCAACATATATTGTTTAAATTCAGCCTTCAGAACTCCAATAGTGGCTCGAAGAAATCACTGCGCTTCTCTACCAGCCACTGGGAAGCCAATGCCAGTGGAGACTAAGAGAGAGCTCTTGAGTTCATATTATGAGTATTTTTTTTTCGATCCCTCTAAAACAGATTAATAAGTGTATTATTGTGAAAAAGAAAAGTAATTCGTGTAGGATTTTACCTTTTACTACCTTTGGTATTTTAAGGTTACCTGTTATGTTTATTGTTATATATGAGATATCCATTCTAAAAAAAGGTGCTCCTCCTCAAGTTCATATTTTATTGTTTTAAATTCAGGCATAGCGTCCTTAAGATATCCATCTTATGGATCGTCCTCAAGTTACGATATGAAATGCGGATAAAATAAAGGTGCATGGCCAGTTTTGTAGGACATTCAAAATACTTTAATTTTTTTTAAGAACTCATTTTACCAAACCCAATATTTTTAGAGATTTATACAAAAACTCATAGGAATTTTACATATTTAAATTATTGCAGGTTCTAAACTATATAAAACGGGCCATTGTTTAATTTTCGAATGTTTGGGTTCAATGTATAATTTCACTTGGCTATATGTATTATGTGATCTTGCTCCATAGAATTTTCATTTTTCTATTGTCCGATTGACAATGAGTCTCACAGACATAAAAAAAAGACCTGATTTCCACAATGCAACTGATTCTTTTATCGAACTAGAGCGTTATAACGTTTACATAACTGTCAATCGAATTTCATTAAATTTATATTTCAACATAACACAAATGGGGAGGGAGGGAGGTCTGCAGTAGTGAGAAGGTATTTTTGATCGGTTTTCAGGTGAACTGGTTTACTTCCCTCCCTCTCAATATATGTACAAATGGTTTGATGTGATATAATCACGAACATTATGTGGTTGTCTGGCCCACCACAATCACTTGGAGCTCTGTACCCACAAATTACGCAGTGAGCCCGCAGTTAACTACGTCTGTTATCATAAAGATGAAAGATATTAAATAAATGATAATAAGAATTAAGAGATAGAAGTCCAAAAATTGTAGGGTGGGAGGAGGGGGTACAAGAGGAGAAAGGACTGTAGGGGTAAGTTAGGGTGATGTTAATAGGGTTTGGGGCTCCGACCTACCCTGACCTTGCAGGAACGGGGGATGGAGTAAATGTCCAGAATAATGGATTGAAGGAAGCTAGGAGGCTGTAAAAAACTTGATGTGTCTCCGTGTGATGTGTTGTTGTGTTTCCAGTTGTATGTGATTCATGTTACGTCTCTTACAGATCTTTTGTAGCATACTGTTTGATACTGTTGTAGTGACTTCAGGACTGTTGGGTATAGGTAATGTAGTAGTGGTGCACCGTATAGTAGTGATAATCTCAGTATGTATATGTATATGAATAGTTTGAGTCTGAGTGACAGGTAACCATATGAGTTGGTATGATGTTGATTTTAAAATCTGAATTCTGTGTTGTATGTGTGCTGAGACGTGAGATTCAAGTTTTATGCCTAGGTATGTGAGATGTCAATTGGTCTATATTGTCTGTTAATTAATTTTTGGCTCTCTTTTGGGAGGTTTCTTGTAAGAGAAAGTGATGGCGTCCGTTTTTTGTATGTTGATGAAGTATATTACCATCTTTTCACAATCCTTTATGTACATATCTTGTGTAATATACGTGTATCCTTAAAATGAATTTTCATAACATCTAGTTTTGAATTATAAACCAAACGTGGCTTACAACAATTTAATGTTATCCCCCTAATTACGTATGTGACTAATTGAAAGGGAAAAGAAAGGAATACTTTATTCAAAAAGCAGTACCCCCCAACTGCATTGGGTTACTGGTATGCTGCTTGGGGGGGAGGAGGGGGGAGAGGGCTGTGGGATTCTGGGCAACACACAGCATACTAAGACTGGTTGAAATATTGCTTATTATTCTTTTATTATATAGGCGTAATCAGTAAATATTAAAATACATAATAGTTG
>NW_027107314.1:1197398-1201215 GCF_000696795.3 Halyomorpha halys | reverse complement strand
ATCACCGAAGTTAAGCAACGTCGTGCGTGGTTAGTACTTGGATGGGTGGAAAAGTTTACTAAAATGTATAGTTAATTTTGTTGCAATAAAAGATTTGATATTCAATTCGTAGACTTTTTGCTTGTGATAATGCTATTGAGGTTATACTTCCTGCAGAATGCAGAAACTACTGATTGGGAAACATTAAAGGAGTAGGAAGGAAAATAAGTTTAGTAAAGTGGGGAACTACCGGATGAACAGGCGACTTTACTACCACCTATCTCCTTCCAAACCTCTCTCTTACATATTCGATTTATTTTATATACAGTTAATGAGAACTCTTTGTTGCTTGATCATATATCTTTAACAAGATTAACGAATTTCTATTAAAAAGAATAATAATAATATAGCCGTCCAATATTTAGGTAGAAAACAAATCAGTTTCACAACCACAACCATCCATTAAAAGTAGATTAGGTGCAGACAGATGAAACAACCTTGACCGTGAGAGGATAACTGTAAGCTTACTGTTTCTGTGCAATTGTTTCAATCTAATTGTCAGAGACGGTCGTGAGAAACAGTTACAGCTGAATTAGTAGTATTCATTGATCTTTACACAGCTAATTAACAAGTTAGTTCCCAGGCAATGCTAGTTTCACCTTTGTCTCACTTCACTCTCTCTAAGGATTGCCTTGGAGATTTAATACTCTACTAACTAGCAATAACACCATTCCTTTCTTTTTTGTGCCAACTGTGATCGTGGATTCTAACTCCCCTTCAGTCGTCATGTCTATTAATAAAAATGTTTTCTGAAACCTTTATACTAGTGAATCAATTATGTTCTTGTTGATTAAAGAAAAAAAAAGTCATCAAAGAAGTGATTGGCATCAATCAATTATTATACAACCGCAATATTCACCGGGCACGGTTGGTGTTACTATGCCGATAGCTGTTTTTCAATAAGTAACATGGGGTGTTGAGGACAATCGAAGCAGTGTGGAGGACATCCAAGAGAGCTTGGAGACCTCTAGTTGAAATCAATAGTTGTTATGTCACAAATCCAATTCGTTCTCTTCACAGCTAATTTTTTTTGCCTGAAAATTCCACTGTATAAATTTCATTGAGGGCCGCACTCAACGTACTATAGATCTACTGGTTGGAACACGAGAGAAACTATTTTTTGTTACTTTTTTTTTCCCAATTCAAAAAAACAAAAAAAACACTAATAAACTTAATACGAAATCTGTAGCATTTCTTAATACAGTGTTATCTGGCAATCTGAACTAATTGCTAATTGTTCGGATTACTTTTTCAATTCTTAGGAAAAATGGTGTAAAAAATCTAATAATATGAATGTACATAACTGTTTTATATATTTAATTTTTTTACATGTTTTAGTGGAAATTTGTCAGTTTGAAGTTTCAAAGTTCCCCAGTAATGCTAAGCGATGATTATTGTAAATTATAATATTGTTCATGTATAAGTGAAAAATTATAAATAAAAATAAAAATACTCTTCGTATGGATTTATTTAGAACGTAATAAAAAAAACAAAAAAAAAAAAAGTTGTTTAATCTTTTTCTTTTTAGTCAGTAAATATTAAAATATATAATAGTAATTCATATTTTTTTTATATATCGTTTAATTTGTTTAATCTTTTTCTTTTTAGTCAGTAAATATTAAAATAGATAATATTAATACATGATTTTTTTCCTTATTGTTTTAGTTTTTATATATTTAAGTGTATATTTAAGAGTTTACCAACAAAATTTGTATACATACTATTAATTAAATTAGTTTTACGGAACCAAATGATTTATACAACAAAATTACGAAAAGCAGGGATATTAATAACTAAGTTAACTACTATTATTATAAATGTGTCATTGTGTAAACTTGTCAACTGGAGGTCATTAAACAGGTGTTTCAGAATTTTTTTAGGCTATTTTCCAACGAAGGACTATTCAACCACTGAGTGGGAATTTCAAAGTTCATTTCTTGTAGCCTTCGTGAAATAAATATTGACTAGCCCAGGTGGGAAATAAACCTACAACGTTCTTAAACGTGCATTTAAAATGTTTTATTAAATAATAGTTGACTACCTTAACGTTTTGTGGCACTATTTCAGTCCACTAGTGACATAATTTATTGTAGATATTCTCATTGCTTCTCCCTTATAGCAGAATGGGCTCCTTGCTCCGCTTTTTCGTTGCCCAAGATTTCGGAATGGGCCGAAGCCTAGAACAAGACTACAGTTATTGCTGTCTATTTTGATTCCCACCATGACCTTCGGCGACCTGACCATTTCTTCTATAATCAAGTCCCAGGTTGATGGAACCATATTGAACCGGAGAGAACGACACAAATGGACTTGATTCAGGGATGATAACTTCAGTAAATTCCATTCATATGAGTTTCACTTAAGAATTTTAGTTTTGAATACAGTGAGATAGGAAATCTGTTTCTTCTATCTTATTATCCAAAATATCAAAACTGTCATAAAAAAAAAATTAAAATCGTATTTTATTAAAAATATTATTTTAAAAATTCACATGCTGGTAAAATTGAACGGTCTGATGTAAGTAACTATCATCTTAATAAATATCTTCCATTTTTGTTGGTACAACTTCGAACTTTTTTGAAACTTGAAACAATATAGACAAACATCCAGAACTATTAAACATCAACGATTACAAACTATTACAGCTTTATTCTAATTAAATCATATTTTATTTTCAAAAGGACTTTTAATAGTAATTAATAAACTGCGTTATCAAATATGTATATTTTGTAGGAAAACTTAAATAGAAAGTTATATTCTCACCTTATAATTCAGGAATCGATCTGCCTATTCAAATACACACATTAGCTTCAAACATGGTACATTATTATTTAATGGATTTTATCTCCATTTTGTTATTAGCCAATTTTGCGGTTGGCCTTTGGATGGAATAGCTAACTAGCCAATAGAGCGATGATGAGACCTCGATGACTAAAAAGCTAAAAATTAATTTTTGGCCCATGTAGAGGAATTTGGGCCATTCGTCCCACTGTGGGCCAATTATATAATATTGGCCTCAAATATTAATTATTACCTTCTACAAGTTGGGTAGGCGTGGTCGAATGAAATTTTTATAAACTCATTTTACTCAATATCTTAATAAAATTTTAGCAAAGTCCTTTTTCAAGTATACTTTGGTGCTTTATTTAAATATTTGAAACTATATCCAAAATTGTTAGTTTAAATCTGGAATAAAATTATCAAATAATTCTATATATATTTTTTTCTTGGTTTAAAAAAAAACATTTTTTTGGGATCTTATACCTTTTAAAAATAATATATTTACAAGGTATTATTTACTAGTAAATTAATATCATAATGATGATGGAAACAAAATATCTAATTTTTGAATTAAATCATTTGATAGCGTACAGTTGGGTAGATATTCTGTTATTATTTAATCTGTTTTTGTTGTACCAATTTATTATTTTTATTGGAAACGGGATGTGTCAGTGGTAAGGCACTTTGCTACTAACTCCAAGGAGCCGGGTTAGAATCTGGCTGTGGCAGATAATTATTTATTATTACTTTTACTGTAGCCATGAGTCAACCCTGTGGGAACCCTCCGTGTTTCACCCAGCCTCATAAATAGGGTACCCTCAATTGATTAAAAATCTGATCGAGCGTGATTTTGACCAAGTCACCTCTTTACACAACCGTTGGTGTAGTAACAGTAGTTCCTTACAAATTAATGAACCAATTTTCATGGGTTATAGAGGCACAATTTTTTTTTTGTTTCTATAGATTATTTTTATTTATGGATATCATAGTTTAACTT
>NW_027107314.1:1186395-1196022 GCF_000696795.3 Halyomorpha halys | reverse complement strand
ATTTTTTAAAACCAGTTTTCGATTTAATTATTGAATGGGTTGGTAAGTCTCTTAACATTACTCATTTAAGATTGAATTAAATTTACTTATCTCATTCATGTTTGGTGACGATGTTAATATTTTTTTGTTATATGTAATTCGAAATAACATCGACTAAATAGTGAAAATAATTAGAACCTATGAAAGATTTTTATTTTATTATTTTTTTTTAAATGAACCCACTAACAGCCATTTAGTTATATGAGATTAGGTAATATATGCCCAAAATACTTTACGTGACGTGGGTCTATCCCAATAATGAGTTCACCTTTTGGAAGGTTTAGATGTTAAAATGTATTGGACAATGGCAACATCAATGGAGTAAAAAAAAAAAAATATATATATAAAAGAGACAAATAAAAACAAAAAATAGAATTAATACGGAAGATACAATAAACAAGAAATGTTATTGACTTAAAATAATATCTTAAACTAATTCAAATGATAAGAAATAAATATTTAAGTAATTGACTCAAACACAAATATTATTTGACTATTCAAAACATTTTTTCTTTTGTTAGACCTTGTAGATTTTTTAGTAAAAAAAACCTTGTAGCCTTCTCCACGCTTGGGCTTGCTGACTTGGGGTACTGCTTTCCAGTTTGCGGCATGCATCTCGTTCGCATCTTTGTTGATTTTGCCTAGCCATCTGGTTTTCCGCCTCTCACTTGGTCTTCTGCCAGATATAGTGGCATTCATTGTTGTATGGAGGTGCCCTGATGGATTGCTTCGAGGCACATGACCCGCCCATCTTAACCTCTTTGCCTTCATTTCATGAGATATTGGCTGACCACTCTCTGCAAGAAGTTCACTGTTAGTTCTCCTCTATCTCTGATCCGAAATTGCTCCTATAATTGAATGGAGGACTTTCCTTTCAGATCTCTCAATTCTGCTTTCTAAGATACCTAAGGCTCGCAGCCGTATATCAAAGCTAGGCTTTTTCATGGCATTGTACACCATGGCTCGGTTTGATCTTTTTCCCGCTGGTTTATCTCAGTCTGATGATTATTTATTGAGGTTCAATACATAATAAGAACAAATCTAGATAGTTCTGGTAGGGGAGAAAATAAGATAATTTTATATTAAAATATAAGGGCATCCATGATAACAGTGAGTCGAAAAATATTGCGTTTATCTATAGATAGGTTTCTCTGAATTATTTAGTTCGATGCAATATTTAGGCGGATTTAGAAATCGTTATTCACAGCAAGGCGATGCGTAGTGGTCTTCTGGTCTAACAAGTGAAAGGAAATTTAACTTTTTAAAAACAGGAGTGACTGGTACCAGTAAAGAAAAATGAGGTGTTGCTTTTTAGTAATCGTGTGCTCTAGGATCAATCTTAATGATGATGCTGGAGGAGACCAGTTGCCCTAACGAACTAGTTGCCTAACTGACTCTCAACTAGTTATCCTATTATTTTTTTAAAGAGTATATCGTTGGTCTGTAAGAACAATGATGCAACTGTAAACATTTTAAAATTGAGTTTTGTCGTTTTAGCGGAATAAAAACGCATTTAATAGATATTTGTAAGTCAACATATTTGCACCTAATGATTCGCTTAAGGAAGAATTTCATTAAGTACGATTATATCCATTAACACACGTCTTGTAAATTTATTTTTGACAATAATAAAACCATCCATAAAGACCTAAATGTTCCTTATGTAACCGATCTAGCCCGATCCCGATATTATTCCATCCATAATAAACTCCCTAACCACCCAAATCCACTAGTTTCTAACCTTGCTTCCTCTTCCATTCCTGGCATTCCTCCGAGGCAAAGAAGATTGAAAAGAAGATGGCCTCGTGACCTTATATTGTAAACTGTTTTTAGAGTTCTATTACTGGGTAGTTTCTCTACATCCTGTATCATATCATTATTCCATTATGATCAAATTTACTTGTTGTATTTTTTATACAGTTGTAAATATCAATAAATAAATAATAAAAAAAATAAAAATTTTGACAAAGTTTTACTGTTGTGCTATTTATTATTTTTACGAAGCAGCAATGTTTTCGCACACTCGGCCTTATAACCAATTCTATAAAAAAATATATGAATATAAAATGATCTACAATGAAATATAAATAACAAAAATATAGGTATTTTTATAAATAATTCATGATGCATATAAAGAAAATTCAATTCTTTAATTTAGCATATTGTGGGATGACTGAGTACTTAAGAGCCTTAATAGGTAATTTTTGCTCTTGAGTATGGCTTTTTTGTTTGTTTGTTTTTGTTTAGTGGTGCGAAACACCATTGGCCATCAACTTCATTTATACCTTATTTAATTTTGCTTACATTTGTTTAATTTTGTTTATTTATTATTATTTTTTATAATTTGCGCATTATTTATTTATTATAATTTTTTTTCCGTTCATGTTATAGTTTTGTCAATCCACCTTTTGATTTCAAAAACTGCAACACTAATTCTATTGTTTTATTATTCTCTCCAAGGGTATTAGAAATATATGGGTTTGATCCTATGCTATTGATGTGTGATGTGAAATATGAGCCTTCTCGGAAAAAAGGGCTAATTGTTAAATTTTTGTTGCAATACTGGCAGTTCGGAGGTGTTTCTTTTTGAAATAAGATAGGAGTGGGTGAGCCTCGTGTGATCTATTCTTAGCTTGGCCAGTACGACTTCCTCTCTACGGCATTTGTGGCTGGAGGTACCTCAGGGCTTGACGTCCTTTTTAATAATTTTAAGTTTACTCTTTGGGCTTTAATTCCACAAAGATTTCTCTTTGATTTTCTTTTCAAGGGGTTTGCTCATTTCTGATGGAGTTAAAATTGCTTTACCCCGTCCCGGACGCGAGGGCTTCTCTTGTAGCGTAATAGGCCAGTTCATTACATGCGATTCCTGCATGGAACCGTTACAGTGTAACTGACATACCCATATTGTGTAGAGGTGTAAAAAGTAAAAATGGATGTTGAAAATTTTCGGATGCTCTGGATACATGCAATCTAAACCTTTTAACGAACTTAAGTTTTTAATTATTGTTATATTGTTGTGGTCCAAAGATAAACAGAAGTGAAGTGCTGCTGCTGTTGCAATTAGTTCGGCAATGAATATGTTGCATAGTTTAATTTTGTACGTTGAATCATTAGTTATGAAGAATGATGAGTCTAATTTTGATCTGTCCGTATAGATTATAAAGGATTCTTGTATGTTTTGAGTTAGACGAGAAAAGTGGGCTTTATGTTTAACTGTTTCGGTATTATTTTTTGAGTATTTGGACAAATCTAGAATTGTTTTGGGACGTTGGATGGTCCATGGTGGATGATTTTTTTCGGATTTGTCAATTTTTATCGTTTTTAGAAAAGCTATAGTCTAGAAGAGTGTTTCTGATAACATAAGTGTTGAATTGAAGTGTGGCTTTTTTGTCCGATTGAAAAATTAATTATTTTTAACGTTTTCAAACAGCCACCATTTTTTCAAACAATACTTGGCAGAATCTCCAATTTCGGCTAGTAATTATACATATTTTTAATTAAAGTAATCAAAAATTAGGTTGAAATAACTAACTTTTTCCCAACGATTTCTTGTACTATTTTGTTGATATTATCCTGGAAGGAACTTTTCAAATACGTTTTTTATTTTTATCAAGACATTACGGTGTTGTTTTCGAAGCTGGAGAACTACTTGAATTTGGAATTATTATGGATTCATGTTATTTACCTGCAAATTGCGCAAGGGTAGGTCTTTAATAATATCATTCCTCTATTTGGAACAAAACATAATAGCAATCTGCAGTCTCTGAATAGAACGATGATGGCAAATATCGACTAAACATATTCTGTACCTTACCGAGCTATCCGGTCGAGGTCCTGAATATCAACCATATATCTTACCGTCACATATCCTTCCACTTTATTTATTTTATGCATTGAATAAGCATGTCCTTACAGAACGAGGATTCGCCCAGAAGCATTCTGTTTATGTAGGTACCCTTAAGCCGTTCCAACACGTAACTTCCTCTCTTCGACGTCTTGTTTCTCAACTCGAGGTGAAAGCTGTAACTGGATGCTTTAATATAATTGACCGTAGGCCACTTTCAATACTAGCAATCTTTCCGTGCCTTTGGTTCTTATTTCACTTCATAACATTTGCTGGCTAAAGGGGCTTCAAACAGTGTTCTTTTTTTTTTTTTTTATTAAAAATTAGATAACTGTAGAATAATACTCAAATCGCTGGTCCGGTAGAATGATGCGCTACTGTGACCTTTGTGAAATTGACTTTGTTGTGTTGGTGGGATCAAAAAAAGAAATTACAAAATATTTTTAAGTTGAAATAATTGTAATTAATTATTTGCCCAGGGAGGCATTATGTAAGTACATTTATGTCGGTTTCCAAACATCTAGTGAATCCATTTTCGAACCTGCTAATACAATAAAGTAAATTAAAAAAAAAAGACAGTCAGAGGAAAGTATGTGTCAGAGGAAATCTATGAATTTATCCGATTCCACGGCCTTAACATTACTTAATATTATTTTATAGTATGTGGAATATATAGTAAGGAGGGGCTATTGCGACCGAGGAAAAATTCGAATCCGAGTTTTCAATGTATTTATTCCAAATACAAAAGTCTCGAAGAATGATATTTCGATTTGTATGTGAACAGTTATCGAACAGATATCGAAATTACTTTTAAGGGAGGTATATGCCAGGATATAAAAGATATTTTTCTTTTATATCGTCTTATCGAAAATGCCACTTAATATCGTAGGTTTTACTATTTACTCAAAAATGAAACATCTCTAACTAAATCCATCAAATCGAAGAAAAATTATGTTATTAATATCAACCTGGCTTTGTCCTGATTGAAATAGATTTTAAATTACTAATCATCTATCATTGAAAACAGTGGTAATATATAAATATAAAATATGGAAGAATTTTATAATTAAGTAAAGATGAAAATAAGTATTTTCGTACTTCAATGGTTGTTATAAGAGGTAACTTATGAAGTCCCCAATCACTCACCTCAACTCGCCTAGGATAATGCTTTGTTTCAAAACAAGTCTTCATTAAAATTCACATTAAAGCCTCCTACTCTTTTGTTATTCTATCAGTAACTCAAAGAGCTGTATGGAATCCTGACAAAAGCATTACGATCACGTTTAGTTTACGGTTGATTCAGATTCGGTCTTTCTACGATATTAGATGGCAGTGTGATACCTATAAGATGCTTGTTAACGCCATATTTATTAATTAATATGTGGATATTTTGTAAATAATATTTAAGTAGTATTAGTGTTTAATTTAATTACGTTTATTTTTATTTTTGTTTATTTGAAAAGAAACATATATATTATTTGTAATATAATAATTATGTTTAAAAGTAACGGTTGCTAAAGGTTGTAAGGCACTTGCTTAGGCGTGGCCTAGCAACATGCCGACGATCCTCAGTTTAATAACAGTTGTTGCTAATTAGTGCCCATTATTATAGTTTCTAACCTGCCTTGTCTGCGTTCAATATGTATAAGTTTGTAAATTTTTATTGTTAATTGTAACAATTAGAGTGCATCACCAGACATTATTAGTTTTAAATGCATTTTTATTATGAATTTTGATCATTACAACAACCAGACCCTGTCTGCCCTCATAAGTGCAAGCATCTTGACTGTTGATAGTGATAAATTTATAGTACAGTCCACTGTGTTTATGAATATAATTGTGGTAATTGATTAGTTGAAGTTTGAATACTGAATGGATTAAAGAGCCAGTATAGACGTGGGCCCACCAACTTTTGTTCAGGTCGAGAGGTGCAGTGGTGTTAATAACTACAAAGCGGTGACTTTCACATAAAGTATAATAATATAATATATTATATTATAAAGTAGGCAGATTTTATTTCCCGATCATTCTAAAAAACATCAGATCATACATGGATAAATTAAATAGCCTTATATGAGGGACATAATTGATCGCAAATAATTATTATCTTTTTTAACCGAGAGTATGTCTGAGTGAACTACTTATATGCAACTGTTTGTTTTCTATGAACTCTAATAACTAGAAGTAAGGGCCCTCCACGAGATAGAAAAAAAAAATAGACTGAGTTTAAAAGATAAGGTATTTATTACCAACTAGTTTCTACAGTTATTATTTTGCGCCGAATTGTTTACATATATTATCCTGACTCACTGCCTTCTGAATTATGCATTAAAAGTTTATCTATTACATAATATTCATACATCTGTACTACATGTCTGGTTGTTCAGGAAACGCTCCGCAAGAACGCCTTGTGAAGAAAGTGAATCCGTGTTCTTCTGCATCTTATTATGTTTGTCATTGAATCGATGTTTTCTTCAAAATACTTTCATCATCCTATGAAAAACGAGATAGAAATCTGTAATTTATCCCAATAACATTAATCTTATTCCTTGGAATCATTTCTATATACTTGATTACTTATTAAAAAAAAAATTATAATTTTCTAAGCTTTTGGGCTAAGTGCAATAAGTCTGATCTATAAAGCATGGCTTTAACAGTGCCTCCATCAAATGGTAGCTTTATAATTTTAAAAACGTCAAATAAAGTATAGTAATAAAAAATGTGTAGAATCATCTATTCTTACTTGAAAGTTGATAGACCGTGGCTATTGATACTATTGAAAATCGGAAGATTCAAACTGGCAGGTACCTGCCACCAGGTACCTAACTCAATATATATTTATACACAGATTTGCATGCAAAATAATTATAAATTATGATAAATATATAATACAATGTAACGACAAGAATCTCAATATTAGGGGTATCAATATATATATACAACGTGAATGCATATGAATACATATGTTAAATGTGATAAATAAGTTAAATTCAAGAAAAATATATGACGGTGGTGAACAAGACTAGTATACTCACCTTGGATCTGCTAAACGTTTTGCTACTTCAGTAAACGACGTAAAACTTGCGGAGAAATGTTTTATGAGATTGTCATACAAAGTATTATTTCATTTTTTTGATCATTTAATAGCAATATCAGCGTACTTTTTTTGTTTAAATGTTATTTTTTTTCTTGTAAAATCGAAAAAATGGACAAAAATAAATCACATAATTTGTTTAAAAAATAATTGATAGTCATTTCATTAGTAAATAATAGCACTGAAGCGCAATTAGCAAGTTGGCATAAAGGAGCTGTTAACCCAAAATTCCTGCTAGCTTTTTAGCACAAGGTTTATCATTAAGCATAACATATTTTAAAAAATATACTATAATAAAGCAGAACATCTATTAATTGTAGTACCTGCTCAATATTTATTTTTTAATGAATATTAGGCCCTAACTATTTAGATTCTTGAATGTAAAGCAATATGAGTTAGTACTGAAAGAAAAACTAAAATTAAATTTTTTTTTAGTTAATTTATTTATAACTGTAAATAAAATACAACAATTAAATTTGAAGTAAGATGGTATATAAACATGTAGAAAAATCACATTTAAATTTAAAATTCAATCATGTATCAGAATGGCTTCGAGGACTGGATGAATTGAACAAATATATTCTGTAGTACCCGTTGATCGAATCTCTTGTGACCAGGTTTGGCACCGGGCGGGTTTTTTGACTTGCCCCGTGCTCTGCAGGCCCCAATTACGGGACGTGGTTTGTCCCATATTTCTGTGATTCTACCCATATTCGAAAGATTTTTTTCATTTTTTTTTTTAGCAATATTGATTACGCTACTGAATAAGCTTGAGATTTTTTTATTAGAAAAGAAAATGGTCACATGACAATTTAAGGAAACGTTGCCCACCTCACCAAAAAAGTGACGATTCGCTACCGAACGCAACTGTTCTACCTCTAATAGTTCTTATACAATCTTAAAAATATACCTTAATTTTATTTTATTTTTACAGTAATCTTGTATTAGTGAAATAAGTACACAACGGGAAGATTTGTTCCTCAGTTTTCGTTGTATTTATTTTTTAAACATCTGAGTAAGGATCTACGACTAATAAAATTTAAAAAAAATATTAATAAGTATATGTTATCCAACTTTAAAATTTTATTTTAATCAAATGGTGAACCACCATCCAAAGAAGTGAATACAGAAGTATTGGAAAGATTTGTCATATTTGTTTTGAAGACGAAAAAGTTTTTGTGCAAAGTTTGGAATGTTTCAACCATGCAGACCTTAGGACTATGCAAACAATTGATTTCATGTACCTCCGCAGGCTTTCACCTTCGGAGAAATATATAACTTACTTATTTTTCTGCTAATTCTATTTTTAAGCTCGATATTATAAGCATTAAATAAAAAAATATGTATCTATAGGCAATTTACGAAACGTTGACGGGTACTTTAAGAACCCCATTAATGATGTTTTGAATATTCTAACTATGCCATTTATTAATTAATTCATGTTTCTGAGTTATCCCTCTAGTTTTCTCCCTATGCATCGTTTGGCATTTTAAGCTTCAAACTTACGAGCTGTAATCATCTTGTGAATTATGTAATGGAATAAATGACTGTTGTATAATAAATTTAATTTATTATTAGCACTTTAATAGGTGCAATGGGAACCCGTTTCCCATCCAGCGTGGATAATCGGCTCCCATGTTGGGAAATGGATCGGGTTACCGATGCAGAACATGTTAGGCCTGATTTCTGCTCACTGCTTCATTGGTCCTCTAGATTACTCACATTATTGCCGGCACCTGTAACTAATTTCATTTCGACTGGAACTGTAGATATCACTTGAATTCATTAGGCGTAATATTCAGACTCCCTTGCTAACTGAATACTTCACCGTAATTGAACAACCGTAGTTCGTCAGGATTAAAAAAAGATAAATTCACTAATCTATAATTTTATATCAAATGGACACTATGTTCATTATTTTAATAATTTACACACATTTATTAAACTGTTATTGCTTTGCCCAGAGGTATATCCAGCTTATAAACAAATTTTAAGGGAGTTGAATGCTTTTAAAACAATAATAATTGCACTTTTATTGGGTGAGAAACATCTTTTCAAACTTCTCTACCATTAAGTTTGTTTCTGTATCACATACTAGATATACACAGTGGTTTTAGCCACATCAATTTTTGATTACCTGTTTGTTCCTTTCATGACCACTGAATAACATCCAAAATTTATGCCAGAAAACAAAAGAACTAATCACTAAAAACAATAACGAAAAGTATCTTCTTTATTATGAGAGATAGTTGACCGTGCATGACGTACGAGGAGAAGATGGGGGTGCGGTCAAAATGAAACACAAATAATTTGGTGTAACCTATTTAATTCTGCCAACGTTTTGGCTAGAGTTTCTAACTTGCGAACCGTTTCGGCAAGATTTTCTAGCTTTAGTTCTTCAGAGCTAAGAACAGAACAAGATAACAACCACAATAAGTATAGAAAATAAAAAAGAATAAATAAACAGAATGCCATAAAATGAATATAATTTTAATGAATAGAATTCATAAAATAAAACTTCTCTCATCACTTCAATTATTGGTTGTTTTTAAAACCCAGCCATATTGAACATAAAGAGCCTGTTCAACTTACGTACATACTTGATTACTTATTTAAAAAAAAATTATAATTTTCTAAGCTTTTGGGCTAA
>NW_027107314.1:1181859-1186135 GCF_000696795.3 Halyomorpha halys | reverse complement strand
AGAAATTAAGCTTGCTAAATTCAGGACTAAATATGCCATAAACAGAAACACGTAACTGAATGGAAGGGTGTTTTTGTTGATGAAGTTTATAAAAAAAACAAAATAGAAATAAACTTTCTGATGTGTATTTACTTCTTTTTATGGGGTTGGTATGCTACAACAGAACTATAGGTGGATATTACTGGCCCAGTGCAATAGTGTAACACAAAAAATAGTTCTTTCGTCATTTATATTTTATTTATATTTTCCTTATTTATGTACAACATAATACTTTGTTATATAAAGAAATGTTACAATTTTCATTAATATCTTAACCTTATTGATAATTTAAAATATATAATTATTATATGGCCCGCGATCTCATTCAAGTTTTTAATTTTGGCCCTCGAGGCCTTTTTAAGTTGAACAACCCTAAACTAAAGCAAAAGTAGAAAAAAAAGAACACCATTCAAAATTTCACAAATTTATCCACACAAAAAAAAAATGATAATACCGCTAAAACCAAAGAAGAGTCACGGGTTGAGTACTTTAAGGAAGTACTGTTCCTTGAACAAGGGTTGGCTTGGCATAAGGCCTCCTAAGCCCACAGGGTGGACTCATGGCTAAAGTGCGGAACAAAGAATTATCTGCCACAGCCGGATTTGAAAGCGCCTGACTCAGTGAGCCTCCACTCCTCAATTACCAACACAGACACGAGATAATTACTCATTAGGTAATAATTAAGTTACAAATGACGGATAGCCATAATCGGGCGGATGAGAGATGATAATTATTAATTTATGATTTTCATCGATATTGTTAAACAGGAAAGGCCATTGTGCAAGCCTCTTTATCAATGTCATGAGGGATTTGCCAACTACCTCATGCCGATCTGATAGTGTCTAACGGAAGTGGGTGGATAGAGAAGGAAGGTGGCGATTGGGCACATAAATATCATCTCACACGAACAATTATGTAGTAGATTATCGTAAAAATATGTTTTTTAATACAACCTAATTAACATCGATACAATCAGATATTCCACAAAAAAGGTATTAATCCACATCCCAGCACTGATTACAGGCTCACACTCTTCACAAGACTAGTAACGCTTAGCACTTGGGAACGCATATAATACTCAAGTACCTGACTCGATGTACAAACAGTATTACAGTATGTATAAACAGATTACCAATAACCGTATAAAATCAACGAAAATGACAATTATCTCAATATTGAGGGTATCAATAAATAGCAATATAAATGCTACATATGTTGAATGTGCTGTCAAGTATCAAAAACAGTTTTTTCATTTTGTGGCACCGCTACTCAATGAAAAAAGAAAACGCCCCAAGCCGGATTCGAACTGCTAATAGAACTCAGAATGGTAAGACTGAATCCAACCACTGAGCTAGGAACACCACAAGAAGTTTGCAAATAGCAAAATGTATATAAGAAAAATATAATAAATAGAACATACATTAATTCTAGTTTTGTTAATGTAATTTAAAATAATAATGTTGGGAGATTCAGGAGGGACGTTTGAATAAAATGCTAGGTATACACTCAATTCCTTACAAAATTGAGATGCGTAATTTTGTTTCTACGATGACGAATTATTTCCTCATCTATGGGTTTGCCCTAAATGAAATAGGTAGCTGTACATATTTATATAAGTATATACACATCTTATGTGAATAAAACATAACAATTATTTTGTAACTGAATATCCTTCATAACTGTAGTAGAACTGCAGTTGTAGTTGAATTATGAAAGAGTGAAATGGAGAAAGGTAAATGTGAGATTTTCCATTCCTTAACCGTCAGTCTATTTATTTCTCTTTTGTATTTTTATGTATTATATTTAGTCAATCATGTATGTGTTTATTAGGTTGGATTGACATGAATTAAATTAAATGAGCTATCAACAAAACATTTTTTTTTTTTTAAATTTCCTTCTTGACTTACAGTTTTTATATTTTCACAAAGATATATTTTTGTGAATCTTGAAGATTAGTCATGTTGAGGCGAAATTTCACAACTTTACTGTTTGCCTTGTCATGCCCTACAATAACAAAAAAAACAAAAGGTTTTATTTTTTAAACAAATCATTAAAAAACTACATGTACATAATTATAATTTAAGATTAATAACTATGCCAGAACTGAATAGGGTGAAATGGAGAAAGGGTTTGTTTTGGTTTTTCTAACATGTAGCCGTTCTTTTTAGCGCCGGTAGTTGGTTATTTATTAACCAAACTGTTATTTCTATTTGGTATTTTGTCTAATTATATTTAGTGTTATTAATTATTTGTTTATTAGGTTGGTATTTATTTTTCATACAGATAGTTTGATTATGTTCATCTTGTCTATTCTTTTGTTTGTACATATTTTAAGAGAGTTTTTTAATTTATTTTATTTTATTTTAGTATGTATGAGATCATTCATCACTATTACCTATTGCCCACAACTGTGTGGCAGATTGTAATATCTATCAATAAATAAATCGATCGTTAGGTTGGAGTAACATGTATTTAATTTTGAAAAAAAAATCAGATGTACTAAACTTGAATTCATGTAACTCCAATATATTATTATCATAAATAGCACTAAATATAAACAGAGAAAATACAAGTTCTGGCGTAAATTTAAGTTAGTTGTATGTAGTGTACAGCAATGTAGAATGCACTGTAATAATTGTAAATAAAGTTTTTATTAAGTTATGTTTTTGTTGTAATTTTAAATAATCTTAAATTATACTATGTATATGTAGTTTTTTTAATAATTAGTACAAGAAAGTTAATTCTAAAAAAAAAAATAATTTTTCATATTAGGTGCGTGCAATCAATAAAGTTGCGAAACGCCGCCTGAATATAGTTATAATACATATATTTAGAATATAGAACCTTCGTTGAAGAGTAACGGGGTAAGGGGTCAAAGTAACGATGTTAAATTTTTTTTTATGAAAATGTGGTGAATGGAAAAGGAAGTGGAAAGTATGAATTTGGACGGAGACATTTCGGAGCTTGAAATTTAGACCAGATTGTAACGTCGAGAAGATTATAAATGATAGCACTGCTTATGGTGGAGAAAGGTTCCAGGTTTCAATTTAATACCTTAAAAAGTGGTCTTGCGGACTTACAATTAGTTACGGTTAGGACTGTACAAGACAGTTACTCTTCCTAGGTAGTTACTGGATGAGACACCGGACACCGAGCTCCTGTTTCCCCGAACGGTGACAAGAGACACTTTCCATGACGGCTGACGGCTGTCAGATGTTTTCACTTTCGGACACAGACCATCCTCTTCCTCTTGGCTTGCTATGTGAAAGGGATCCTACGGCTTCTTCTCTCTCCTACCTTTATGGGCTATCAAACGACTATAAAAAAATACATATATTCAAGCGCTGAAAAACAAGTTTTTATAATTTTATAAACCGTGTTTATCACCTTTCCTTCAGCACATGGCTCCAAGTGCATGCGTTATGAACTGGTGAAATTTATTTGCTAGTGCATGAACTCACTTGTCGCTTGTGTTTCTTCATAAGCTTCATTATTAAAGGTGACAAGTAGGAGAAACTCTATGGCAACTCTTCAATAGAAATTTTAAATTAATTATAACCAAATATAAAATTATATGTAATCGAATTATTTTTATCAAATGAAGAGCTCTTTCTAAAAATGCATCAACTGATATTAGTTCAGACATATTAAGCAATAGGGAAACAGTATTATTCAACAAAATTATTAGATAGTATTGGGCAAAACAGGTCCATACATGCACTGTTATAAAATAATCATAGATTTTACCAATACGTTTAATTTATACGTTCATACATACATTATATATATATACACACACATTTATTGTCATGCAGTAAATTCCCAAACTATGCAATAAAATTTGTAGCAACTATCTTTTTAATATATATTTAAATACTATAATGCATATTAAATAATATGCAAGTATTTATTTCCTGTGTAATGGCAATTTATCATAAAGAAACAAAAAAATATTTATTGTAAAGTAATGCTTTTCCAAAATTATGTTAATATAATAAATAATAATTAGTAATCCATGTTAGTATTAGAACCATTTAATGGTCACAAATTGAAGTCAATGAATGTAAGAAATTTTGTTGTATCTGATAGTTTTTATGAAGGGGAGAATTTCTCATAGTAGGACTTTTGTATCAAAATACTTGAAAAGAATCCTAATGTAATGTATTCAAGTTACAAGGTTAATTAATATTTTGTAACTCACATATCCACTATAAGAAACATGTGTTTTTTATATTTA
>NW_027107314.1:1171664-1181044 GCF_000696795.3 Halyomorpha halys | reverse complement strand
CATTTCTATTTTTTATTTTATTTATCATTTAGTTGTAGATATTATAATATATCAATATATGTCCATCAAGATTGTAAAGAGTTGTTATTTATATACAAACTACCTACAAATCGATAGCTACTCTATTGCTTATTATTTTTCTATTAATTTTTGTTTGATTTATTTATTATTTTATTACCATAAATTAGTTATCTTTTTTAAATCCATGTATATTGTTTTTCTTTTGAGTTCCTAATTGTAAGTTTTTATAATTTTGATATTTTATTTTATAGAGCATGTCATATGTTTTTAATTTTTAGGTTTATTACACATATAATTATTTATATTTATTTTTCGGTAGGCTTTACAGACCTTGTAGGTCTTTAGCTAGCCAAACCAGCCTTTTCTTTCTTGGGAAACTATTTCCAGTTTGCTGCAGCTCTTTTGCATCTTTGTTCATTCTGTCTATCCATCTGGTTTATGCCCTCCCACGCTGTCTCTTGCTGACTATACTGGCGTGTAAAGACGTTCTGATGTATTGCTTCGAGTCATGTTCCACCCATTTGAATCTCCTTGCCTTTATATTATAAGATATTGACTGACCAGTTCACTGTTAGTTCTCTTCCTCTATGTGTTAAAGCTTTGATCCCAGATCGCTGTAATTTTACTGGTAACTTTCCGTTCGAATCCTTCGATACTTGTTAGAGCCCAGTTCTCGCAGCGGTGTATCAGATGTATTGGTTCATTGTTCTTCAGATTTCTAGAGATTATTTATATATTTCGGAGTCAGTTTTTTTTAATTCCTTCTGCTATTTTTTTCTTCATTCAAAACCTTCTGTAGACATATTAGAATATTTTAGCTGTCTTATTGTATAATTAAAGATTTTTGGCAGCATATTTTATATTTATCATTGCAAATTTCTCAGGTGTTTATTTCGTATTATATGGCATATTCTGAGTTTTTTTACTGCAAAATAATCCATGCCAACAATAGTAACTTTTTTTATCGATGTATATATAGAAATAAATTAAATAGCAAGAAGTTACTTGAATTCTGCAAAATGTTCAAAAAAATTAGATGCATTTAAAAACCACTTTCAATGAAAGATTTTCAAATCACATTTAGATCCAAATTTTTACCATAAATCACATCTCAACATTTATAAAAATAAAAAAAAAACCGAATGTTTTTAGTTTAATTCAAAATTTTAAAACTAAAATCACTATAAAGTATAACTTGACCGCAAAATCTACTAATAAAATATCAATTTTAAATTTTTAATCTAACTTTTGTGGTATGAAAGTTTCCAAGACGATGAAGGCATTAACAGCAACAGAACTGTCCCATTATAATAAATGCAAAAAATAACAAAAAACAAAACGACAATGGGAGTGGTGATTTAAAAAATTACTAACCTGTTACTTTTATTTTTTAAATACTAGATTTTTAAAATGAATAAAACAGTTAATGAGATGTTCACCGTGATGATTCTGACACTTCAGAATTCCGGATGTCATTCAAATTTCCCAATTTCTGCCTTTAAAGGTTTTATTTGTCCACAACAGCGATATTTTTTTATTGTTGGTCATATTTTATAATATTCTACAGTCTGTTTTAACACAATAAAAAATTAATAGTAATCCTTCTGTACGATTTAAATTTAGACCTGAATACAAAACGTATTTATGTGAAAATAAAGTGAAGATGTAAAATGTTGTTCTGCTAATTTGATTGTGTTGATAATTAAAACAGTAGAAAATCATTGCAATATAATTAATTCATCTTATCAATCACAAAGAAATTCCTCAATTACATGAATGAATAGTGGATCCTATGAATGAAACAATTTTTCTTAATGTGAAAAATTGTAGCCCTCCCTTTGCTTTCTTGCTGTTTATATAGGCCAAATATTGCAATTTAAAATAACTTATTGGTGATTTGTAACAGATGAAAATTAAATAATTGAGCTAACCAAATAAATTAATACATTTTAACTACATTAATTTATTAAAGTTCGAGTGTGAAATCATTGAAACTAGCAAAGAACAAGATTCGTGTGTTGACCTATCCCATGTTGTCTACACGCCAAGACTATTGCAATATATCACTTTGTTTATTTATTAATTCAATTAGTTCTTCTCTGAATGCGAAATCGATTAGAATTTCAAGAACATCTCTGTGATTAACTTGTGGTCGTACTTGAGATTAAGCTTTGTATTTATTTACCAAATTACATATTAAAAGGAACAAACTTATCGAATGAATGAATCACTGAGACTTCTCGATTACGCAACACTCATAACACTTGTGATAAAAAATCATTGATTGTTTACATTAATGAATTGTGTTATCTAAAAATGGATTGAAAACTGTTTTCTCCCAGATTGGTGGTACGCATTTAATCTATTCCATTAATTTTATCTTTTGAACTCCATTTAATTTTCCATGATCAAATTCGTATTGGAAGAAATCAATACATAAAATCAGCCCAAATTTTGGCCATCAAAATTTATATAAATTCGAATATTCAAAATAAATTTAGTGAAAATACTGTATTCATATAACCATGGCTGTCAGTTCTTCGAGTAACTCAAACTTGATAGTGATTGCATGAAAGGGATTCGATTTCTTGTTTTTCGTAATTTGCGTTTATTTAGAAAAAAAGTGAAAAAATTGATTTTTAATCTTTTTAAATATGAGATTTAAATTGTTAACTAATGATGTTCAGCAAAACAGTAATATACATTTACGCCTACAACCAGTGGTGGTTCCTGGATAATTAAAATTATGTTGAAATTTATGGTTAATAATATGTGAAACATTTTACTTCACTTTTCTCCAATTTACTTCTTAGGATCTTCATAACAACCAACAAAAAAATATGTCATATATTATTTAATAGGTTCTTGTTAATTTACTAGTTAGATGTTGTTAAAAAAATAGTTTTGGAAATAACAGATAATTTATCTCTTTTTAACGGGCTCAACGACACAGTTAAAGCAAATAACTTACAGATGAATTGGAAACAAAATTAATCTTTTACGTTAAATCAGTTATTATTAAAAAATCTTGTATTTTGACGAATGTGCTCCAGCGCTCCAGATTCAAAAATGTTGGGATTATAGCAGCCAATTCCATATCCAACGCGCAACCATCTCCTGTCTATAATTCTGTTCAGGGAGTGCAGTGTCACAATGAAGGCTTTCAGATTCTGCTGATGTACTCTCTCTTACATAAATATTTTCTATATTTTTCTATTAATGCAATGTAATTTTATTCATATTTCACATAATTAGGAGGTGCACCTTTAACTTTTTTATGTTATCATATTCATTGAAGTATTCGCTCACGAGATAAACAGTCGGAATTCAGGATCTTAACAAGTAGAGGTCCATGACAACCATAAAGTCCGCCAATGACTTATATGCACAGACGACAGCACAAGTATTAAATAAATGTCAGACTACTTAAAACAAATTACAGTAGAAAACAAATTAAGAGAGATTAATCATAAAGTACTCCCTTGGAAGTTATGAATTTAAAATAGACAAAAAGTACACAAAGCACAATACAATTGTATTGATCAAATTCGATTTAATCATAATAATTAATATAACTTTCATATTATCGAATTATTTATTTGAGACTTAATTATTACTATTATATCAGCTATAATATTATCTATTGTAGAAAGTATTCTTAGTAAAAATATTTCGGAGTATGCATAGGAAAACAGCACCATGGATTGCACTATTGGATTGGACGATTGGATTGGATTACCTTTAAAAAAAGTGTTGTTTCCAATTTTCTTCAATAAAAAGACTTAAATATTGAATAAATTAAAATGGAGCAATGAAATCTACATTTATCTAATGTAGCAATTAAATCTAGGTTTAATAAATTACTTGTTTCCTCATTCTTATTATAATACTACATAGTTATAAGATTTCATTAATGCACATTTTCCATGTAAAACTTTTTAAAAAGTAGTTAAATTTCATGCTTTCTGTTTTGTTTTGTTTTATAGAGAATATGAAAGGATAGCCTACGAAGAACCGGTTTATGAAGATGTGGCCAGGTTCGGAGTCAATACATTTGGCCATCTGAGAATCGACTACACCCCGAACTGGAACAAGCTGGATCGGTACATCGGAAGAGCATGAACAGTCAACTCAACTCACATTTTATATTAAGTTATATTTTAAACGAAGTAACTTGTACTAAATGATATCTATGTTGGACGCAACTGAGCATAGAAGCAGAACGTAACAATGTAATTGATACAGAGATGGGTAATGTGGCGATCAAGAATAGTATAATAAAAAAATATTTATTATCATAGGCTAAAAACCGTGAAGAAATTCGGTATGTTATTTGAAGACAACTTTTAGGAATACATCTAGATGATCCCCACTTGTGTGCCGACTCGAAGTGCAAATAGTTTCGAAATTGCTCCCTTTCAAAAGGGGTCATTTTACCAACAGACAAAATTCAAAATCCTCGTTTTGTTCATTCAGTAGTATATTTTTTTGTAGATAGCTTGTTTCATGTATAAATGACACTGCATACTAATTTTATGTATTTATTAATTAACACCTATCTGGATCCTTAAATGTTTTTTTTTGAAGCATGAAGAGTATTCAGAATTTTGTAAAGATGGATAAAATCATACAAAAACTGAAAAAACTTTTAGCCATCTATGTGGAGAGCAGATTGATATGTGCTTGAAAACATTTTGTCAAATTATACTATTTTTATAATATCTGTTACTGTATTTCGAGGGCACCATTTTGACACCGAATTCCCCCACGACTCTTGGACTATAATAAATAATAATTTTGGATTCATTTTTCCAATATTTTACATACTCTTCTCTAGCACAATCTGGACTATATCCAGCTATCGATTTATATCAATAAAGATAAAATGATCCATAAAACATGTTTTTTAAAAATATTTTGGCTCTCTCTCTGTTTTCAAAGAATTTTTAAATGGAAATGTAAAAGTTTGAAATTTTGAGGAACTTTGCATTTTGAAAAATCTGATATTTAATTTTTTTTTTTTTTTAAATGTAGTTTATTTAAAGCGAAAGATCAATACACAAGTATTAATCATTTTCAACTATATTAGTCTGTATATAAATTATAAATGATTATATTATTGTTATAGTTTCAATAAATTATATAGTTGTGTAATACCTTCATGTATGCTCAAAAGGCACATTTGTTTGAATATTCGATTGGATTGTTTATTAGAAGATCTTTTTAATTTAATTAAACAATGCTCCAGAAAATTGAAAGTATTACTGTTTCTTGTTATTGCAAGAAAATGCTACAGTATGAACTTAATGTTTGATTTAAAAATATCAGAGAATAAAGCTGTTTGAATAGTTATACATCTGACAAAATTTTTGTTTTGCGTTGAAATGGTTGTCTTCCAAAAATATTACCGTAGACTCTTGGTTCTCTCAACTCTAGCTTCTCTATAAAGTGTCCCAAAAATAGGATCAGACGGTAACCTCAGTCTATGCTACAATCTAAAGCAGCAGTTGCCAAAGTGTGCACCGCGGCAATCTAGGGTGCTTCAAGAATATTCCTGGGGTGCCGCCACTTTTTAATATTACCAAAAAAAAGTTAAAAATTTAATTATTATTAATTCTTATTGCTAATTTAAAATTAAAATTGTGCATTCCAGCATTTACTTTGCACTGTTCTTCTTATTTTCTCCTTACATACTCAAACGCTCTAAGGATAATTATGGTGTCATTTTTATGTATTTTTAGCTCGCAAAGGGGTGTCGCAAAATTTGTTTAGTCCAAAAAGGATGCCGTGGTGAAAATCGTTTTGGGATATGCTCATCTAATAGATAAATCAAATATAAAATAATTTATTTATTTTTTGTCAGATGTGACACTATTCATGCAATGCAGCGACATGACGTTATTATAAAATGTTTATACTATGATCTGTTGGTCCGAACGTCTTTTAGCTTTCTGAACAAAGGTATTTCAGAGTAATGAAATAATGATATACCTTTATATCTAAAGATATAAGTCTGTTTAACACATATTTGTTTAAAAATATTGTAATTTGTGAAGAGGGAATACAATGTTTTTTGAAGATGCTTTTCAACTATATGTAAAAGTATTTATAAGAGGAAAAGATGAATCTGTCATGGATGTTTTTTTTCAACAGATACTGAAGAATCTGTTGTATAAAAAACGCCCATTTCTTGTTTAATCAAAACTAGTCAGTCATTGCATCCTGACCCATCTTAATTGTGACAGAATTTTAGCTCATTTTAACTGAAACTCGAAGATGGAACATGAATTGAATGAATTGTAAATATTTTCTTCAATGTTTTGAACTTGATGAAACACAAAGTGTGATGGCAATGTTTCTTAATATCAAGGGTATAATCGGTACATTATTGCCAACTGTATAACTATAGAATAAAGGAGGTTACTCTTATTCATATATAATAAGTATGATGACATATATAATGAGGTAACCAGTATGTTAGTACTCAGGTTCTATGAGGTTCATTTTAATATTTGGGCTATTGTTTTTTTATAAGGCATTTATTGTATATTTAAAATAGTTTTTTTTTAATAAATGTTTATATCAGGATATTAATTTTCTATTCCTATACTATACATGATGGAAATTCAACCGTTACGCTTTAGTTCGATTGTAATTATTTACTTTAATTAATGAAAAGATAAGTAAAAAATAATGGTATAATTTTATGTAAAATATAAAAAATACAAAATAAGGTTGCTTATTGCAAATATGTATGTACAAATCATACTTTACGATGATAATTTACAATTAGCAATGTCCCCATTTGAGAAATTATTTTGAATGATTTATTTCTTTGTGGGCAGAGTTGAGCATTAGCTAGCTAATATTTAATTAACTAGGGTACAAACTAATTGCTAAACTTATACTGTCAATTATTTATATATAGAATAGCTAAATAGTTGTCAGAATCAGTTCCCCTAAATAATTGGAACTAATTTAGTTATTGACTGTTAGTTATCGCTAAATTAGTTGTTAATTGAAATGGACAACTAAAAACTATTTTAGCTATAGATACATGGCAACTAAATCTAATTAAAATTATCTTTAGTTGGTGAAAAAAAAAATCTTTAACCCTATTAGTCGTTCCCATAACATATTAGGGTCCCTTTATATAGTCTAGCCTAAGATAAGATTTTGGACGCGATAAAATGAAAAAAAAAATCGATTTTATGATCGTGCGACTGTGTAATGATTTATTCCAAATTTTGAATTTCTGGCATATTGGGGTCTCTATGTTTATATTCGGACATTTATTCAAGAAGTACAGTTTTACTCATTAACGCAACCTATGCTCGACATGGATATCTATCTGGAAGAGCTTCAGCACTGAACTGCTCGCAGCAAAAATAATAATTCCTTTGGGATAGACAAAGTGAAGAACGAAGTGTTGAAGATTCTTATCTAAACTCTGGAGTAGGAACATTATCTTATTCATATATTTAATAATGCCCTACATAACGAGAACCTCCCCTAAGATTTGGGCTATTTCTATATTGCGTTTATTTTTTAAGAAAGGAGACAGGAAGAATCCCGGAATGGGCAATATCACTTGTAAACTCAGTCACTAAACTATTCTCAAGTATCTTAACTAATAGGCTAATGTTACGGGCTGAATCAGAGAACATAATAAATACCTGAAGAGCAGGCAGAGGTTGTGTGGACCATATTTTCACATTGATGTCACTAATTCACATTAACCTGAGGTTGAAAGGCAACTCCGTATACACACTATTTATAGACTTCAAAATAGCTTATGATTCTATAAATCATAACCTTAAATCTCGAACTCACACGCCATAAATATATTTGCAAAATAAATCTTACATTATAAAAGATGAAGAAATCTGCAATACCTTTGAACTATATACAGCCTACATTGTATATAGAGCCAGGAACCTGCAGCAATATATATCCGATTCACCTCCTTATGTTAATGCAGAGAACATTCTCAATATAGATAATATCGAGAAAGAGAATGATATATATTTATTCTTATTATCTGTAGCTAATATGTTCTCTATTCCCGGAATGATACCATCCCTTATCAATTGAATGATTATTCTCCGTGTTTGTTAGGGAATTGATACCTGAATGATATGTTTGTTTTATTAAGAGTTTTTATTTATTTCATATTGCTTGGTATATATACGAATCTCGCCCTTGAAAACCGATTTATTCTAACATGGTAGATTTTTAACATATTGGGAAAGTTAAAATAAATCGATTCGCCAGCGGGTGATCATAAAGTCGATTCTTTTTTTTCTTCTTTCTCAGCACCCATGATATAAATCGATTGACCAGAGATAACATAAACATGGCCATATGTCTGAAATAAAAATAGCTAAAATAAAGTCTATACTTAGATTCTTTTATTATAATATTAATTTTTATTTGAAACTAACTAATTATTAGTTTTAGCTATAGCTAACTATTTATAACTAAACGTTAGTCGCTTATATCAGATAATAGATAATTTAGTGCTTGGAGATAGCTATGAACAAACAGATAACAACTAACCGGTTACTTTAGTTTTCATTTCTGATAGAACCTTTAAAGTAAATCATAACCTAACCTACTCATCTCTCTTTTCTCAGTCCGCCGGTGTTCCTCAAGGTAGTATCTTAGGTCCCATTCCCTATACAGTTTATACAGCTGATATCCCAACCCACCCTAACAATGTGGGTGTACTGTCTGTAAACAACGATGTGTACTGTCAGTAAACAACGACCCAACTAATGCATCACAAACTCAATACAAACACAGAATACCCTTTGAAGAATGGTGTCAAAACTGGAAAATCAGTTCTGACAAATCCCACCAGATCATCTTTACTCTCCTTCGTAAACCTCTAACCTCCTGTCTTACAGTATCCTTTTTAAATATTTCACTAACGCCTGTTGAACAGATTCGCCACTTAGGATCCCATCTTAATAAGAGATTTACTTGGAATCCACATACAAGATTACAACGAAAAGAAACAGCTCGTAGATTTCGATTGCTACAATACCTACTAGACAAACGCTCTAAAATTCCCTACAAAAAATTATTGCATACTATGATAATCAAACCAATTTGGATATATGGAATTGGGCCCCAGTAAGCTCTACCAAACCATCAAATTCCTCCCGTATCCAATCCTTACAATCCAAAATCCTTGATGCTCTTTATTACGCCACGAATAAACTCATTCACTAAGACTTTAACATCCCTTTCTTTGCAGATTTGGCCCAAAACAGATATGCGTCTTTTTATTCCAAACTCCTTAACCATCCTAACCCATTAATTCTTAATCTTTCATCCTTAACAATCCCTGATAA
>NW_027107314.1:1151876-1167859 GCF_000696795.3 Halyomorpha halys | reverse complement strand
AAAAAAAAATCGATTTTATGATCGTGCGACTGTGTAATGATTTATTCCAAATTTTGAATTTCTGGCATATTGGGGTCTCTATGTTTGTATTCGGACATTTATTCAAGAAGTACAGTTTTACTCATTAACGCAACCTATGCTCGACATGGATATCTCTTTGGAAGAGCTTCAGCACTGTTCTGCTCGCAGCAAAAATAATAATTCCTTTGGGATAGACAAAGTGAAGAACGAAGTGTTAAAGATTCTTACTCCGGAGTAGGAACATTATCTTATTCATATATTTAATAGTGCCCTACATAACGAGAACCTCCCCTAAGATTTGGGCTATTTCTATATTGCGTTTATTTTTTAAGAAAGGAGACAGGAAGAATCCCGGAATGGGCAATATCACTTGTAAACTCAGTCAGTAAACTATTCACAAGTATCTTAACTAATAGGCTATTGTTACGGGCTGAATCAGAGAACATAATAAATACCTGAAGAGCAGGCAGAGGTTGTGTGGACCATATTTTGGGATTGATTGAATTATTGTGGACCATATTATACATTGATGTCACTAATTCACATTAACCTAAGGTTGAAAGGCAACTCCGTATACGCAATATTTATAGACTTCAAAAAAGCTTTTGATTCTATAAATCATACCCTTAAATCTCGAACCCATACGTCATATATATATTTGCAAAATAAATCATACATTATAAAAGATGAAGAAATCTGCAATATCTTTGAACTATATACAGCCTACATTGTATATCTCTATATAGTACCTGTCTCTACAGGTTCCTGCAGCAATATATATCCGATTCACCACCTTATATCAGATAATAGATAATTTAGTGCTTGGAGTTAGCTATCAGCAAAGAGATAACAACTAACCGGTTAGTTTAGTTTTCATTTCTGATTGAACCTTTAAAGTAAATCATAACTTAACCTACTCATCTCTTTTTTCTCAGTCCGCCGGTGTTCCTCATGGTAGTATCTTAGGTCCCATTCCCTATACAGTTTATACAACTGATATCCCAACCCACCCTAACAATATACCCTGATGACACATGTGTACAGTCTGTAAACAACGATCCCAGTAATGCATCACAAACTCAGAATATCCATTGAAGAATGGTGTTAAAACTGGAAAATAAGTTCTGACAAACACCACCAGATCATCTTTACTCTTCGTCGTAAACCTCTAACCTCCTATCTTACAGTATCCTTTTTAAATATTTCACTAACGCCTGTTGAACAGATTCGCCACTTAGGACTCCATCTTGAAAAGAGATTTACTTGGAACCCACATACAAGATTGCAACGAAAAGAAACAGCTTGTAGATTTCGATTGCTACAATACCTACTAGACAAACGCTCTAAAATTCCCTACAAAAAATTATATACTATAATAGGCTATAGTAGGGCTCCAGTGAGCTCTACCAAACCATCAAATTCCTCCTATGTATCCAATCCTTACAATCCAAAATCCTTCATGCTCTTTATTACGGCACGAATAAACTCATTCACAAAGACTTTAACATCCCTTTCTTTGCCGATTTGGCCCGAAACAGATATGCGTCTTTTCATTACAAACTCCTAACCCATTATTTCTTGATCTCTCATCCTGATAATCCTACGGAGCGTCTCAAAGGCGATAGCCATGGGACCATCTAATTTAAATTAAGGTTAGAAGTACCACCATTGGGTGGTTCCTTCCCAAGATTTTTAAGAGTTTGAAACATTCAACCAATTTACTTATTGTATTTTTTTTTTGTACAGTTGTAAATTACATTATATAAATTTAAAAAAAAGTTTTTGTTTCTAATACAACTGCAGCTAATTTAGCTTTAGTTTTTAGTTGTTAGTTATAGCTAACTTGTGCCCAACTCAGATTTTGGGCGTGATTCTGATGATATGGTTGATTTGCTAAAAGAGCAATTTCAAAGCTTTTTCTGTTTATTTCAATAACGGACATTTACAATCGACGAATCAATGATGTATCTTTTTTAATTAGACATTTGAAATTGTAATTATGAGACTTCAAAAGCTATTTGTTCGTTTCGTGGTCTATGTGGTTCTGTTAAAGTATTTTGCTCTCACATTAATTATCATCCAATGTGATATAATATTATTTACTAAATTATTCAATTTTATGGAATTGAATTGTTGTTACTGCGAGGTAAAGCTTTTACTATCTAATCATACACTTAGGCAGATAGGCATCTAACTTGTTACGTACAATTGAATTCATTCAAAAGATTTAATTTTCGACTTGAAAGTGATTTTGATCCCAAAAATGATAAAACCATTAATATGTGATAAAAAAGTCATAAAAATCAATATGATTTTTTTTTTTATGATACCTCAACTTTATTACAAAATAAGTTCATCACTGATAATTGCCGTTAGTGATAATCCACCCCATTTCCATTAGAATTTTAAGTTTAACGCTATGACTTGTATCACTTGTTTTAGCTAATTGGTTCTCTCCTGTTCTCAATTTATAATTCCTTTTACTTAAGAATTGTATCTCTAGTAAGTTTAAAGTAATAAATTACAACAAATACATATAATGTCATAATAAATAAAAACCATTATGTCATTTACAGCATTTTATTTTATACAACGCAGTACATGATTAACTTTACAATTGAGATGGGATTCCTAAGTGTTGGAGAACAGACATGTGAATCATTGGCATTTGTTCAGCAATTTCCAAGTGAGGCTGATTACACATTGCTTGCATTACTTGTTCTACCGCAGCCTTATCGACTTTGCTGTTCAGGAATGGAGTAACCTCCTTCTCAAAGACGTCCTCAACGTCGATTCCATCGAGTTCGGGCCTGGAAGAATAGAAATCTACTTTGGCCAACCTCTCGTAGGACAGGTCGTGCAATTTGACACGGCATTTTTGTGCGTTATGACCAAAATAACTGGCCGTAAAATTAAGGTGGACTGAATTGTCTCGGATCCTGAAGCTGGCTGACATATCTTGCTCACCGATATTTATGAGTTTGAAGGATTGCTGGAAGAAACCAAAGCCGTAATGCAAATCCAAAGTCACATTTTTATCAACGATCTCAAGAGTGCAATTGTCGGTTCTCTTCAGGGAGTCCAGACCGAGTATTTCGGAGTCGGAAAAAAATACCTGAAAAATAATAAGCAGGATTATTACTATAAATAAATATAAATATATATGCGTGTGTGTGTGTGGAAGATGATTAAGTAACGTTCAAATATATTCTACCAATGGGTATCACTTCTTATCGTAAATGTATCACTATTCATTTTCAAACTAGTTAAAAGAGATTGCATATATATATTTTTTTTTATAGCTGCTGTTCCGTTACAAAATCCAATAAATAATTTATTGTTAAGTAATAATATGAATTTAAGCATTGTACCAAGCAAATATATTAAAAGATAATATAAAAATGATTAAACACTATTTCAAAGTTCAGCAGTAATTGGAATCACAGGTTTTGGTCGATCTAGCACCAATATTATTTGCCAAATCAAATCATCATATAAAGGATAAATTATTATAAGTTTCAGTTTCATAATAGGAGACGTTTTGGTTAAATCAACAGTATTTAACATCCACGAATATCTAGTTTCCTTAAATCCAGATTTATGGAAAATTCAACTTTGCAAAATTTTAATAATTTTAAAATTGTTAGACAATTTAATGTGAAAATGCTGGTGATTTTTTTTCATGTTTATATTTTCTGGAAAAATTAATAACATCAAGACTAAAAAACACTAACATATTGCACCGATACCAAAGTAATCTTGTTTCTACTGTGGAAATAAGTAAGTATTATTCAATGAAAAACGTCTATGTGAAGGAATAAATAAATAAAATTAAATAAAAATTGAAAGCTGACTTATTGAATTGTAATATTTGTAGAGTATTTAGCTTTGCTATTTTTTTTTTTTAATATTTATTTGTTAAAATAAATACTGACATAAGGATTAAATGAACACTAAAGTATTTTACTGACGATATAAAAGCAGTCTTTAATAAATTTATATGATTATTTATTAATTTCTTACATCCTATAAATCAAATGCTTACCTTGGAACCCCATGAGCCCTTAGGCACATGAACAGAGGTGAATCTGTATTTCCGAAGATATTCGTTGGTCTTAGCTAAGCCTTCATCGACACCGCTGTTGATGTCGATTTTTTTAGAGTTGACCGCAGCGACGGCCAGGACCAAGAAGAGGTAAGAGAACTGCATGATTGCTGCTGCCGAAGAATAATCCTCGACTTTTCGTTTTAATATTTATACCTCATATCTGTGCTCTTATCAGCGACTTTGAGTGTTCAATAACTGAAAATATCCTCCACTTCAACGAAAAAACACGCGAATTGTCGAGAACTCTCTTAGCGCTTTCCATTATTCCTGGTAATCAAACAATTGTTACTTATCTTAATGAAACCGCTAAAAAACAATTCCCAATAAATGTTTACACCTTGACTAGAAAAAATTAAAATGGTTTTTTGAAGAATAATTTCGACGCTACACTTCGGTTTATCTAAGGTAGTCCAGATAGTCATGTCCAATTTACATTTACTTTACGTGGTATAGAAAACTATCCCACAGACCAACTTCAAGGAAATTCCTATTGTTGAAAAAGAACAATAAATATCTGGCTTAAAAAATCTGTCCAAATTGCTTAGCTCTTTAATATTAAAAAAAATAAATGTGATGCGATTATTGTAACTCCATCCTGAATAAACTCAAACGAATGGATTTCTTAGAAAGTATCGACGTACCTTTGTTTATGCACGTTGGGTTCTATTCGCCTTCATGTAAATATTTATTGCAATAAATATTAAAAAAAAAAAAGTATCAAATTTTAGCACTATACATTTAATAAAAACTTTAAATTAATTGCAGTTATATAAAGCTGGATTTTGAATAAATCTGGATGCCTTTCATGAAAAGGCTGACATCTGTTGATGTAGCCAAGTCCTGTGTTTTTATTAAACAAAAATTAATGATATTAAGATGTTATCATTTATCTTAATAATACCTCAATGGGAAATTTGATAATTATAATTTAAAATTTTTATTAAAAAAAAAGTTACTACGTCCTTGTTAAGTCGGTTAGAAAAATTCATTATAAAGATAATCAATAAAAACATCACGGAAATTATTCTTTAAAAAATTAAACGTATCCTGGGTACCTTATCAAAAATACGGAATTCATTCAAATTAACTTTCTTAGTAACTTAGACGAACACCAAAAGGAATATGATCAAATATAAATCATCAACACAAGTTAAGATTCCAACTTAAGAAGAAGTTGCCCTTAAATATACATCAACAACTCACCCACCTGCAAGCATACAGAGTGTAAAACCTTGGAATAGCATTTGCTATTAGAATGACATAGAACAAAAAATTAAGAAAATACGTGAGTTACTAAATCTAACACTGGATCTATTTCACTCACTACTCAGAAGAAGCTCCAAACTAAAAACAAGACCAAAATTAAGCACATACACATTCATAATAACCCTATCTGGACATATGCACTACAAATTGTGGAATAGCAAAGTACACTAACATCAAATGATTACAATCTTTCCAATCCAAAACACTATGACTTATCACCAAAGCACCAGGTTCCTAAATAATGCTGTAAATACCAACTTAAAAATTCCAAAGTCCCTGAGAACACACGAACTTACTACAATCGTTTTCATGAAAAATTACTGAGACTTCAAAACACACTCATGGGGCGAACTGCCAGAAATATCATGCCAGAGAATGCAAGGATGATACTAAAAAGAACGTGGATGAGAGGCCTAGTTTGCATGAATATGTAAGGAAAGCCAGACAAGAGGTTCCACTGGATACTGTTCTTATACATGCCTTGTATGCAATTAATTTAGTCAATGTAATCGTCAGGCAATTTTATATTTTACAGGTGTGGATATAAATAAAAAGAAAAAAAATCAGTTGTTGCTAATTAGTAGTCATTATATCTTATTACCAGCCCAGTCTGCGTTTAGTATTTGTTTGGACACTATGATTAGTGGTTATTGGAGTTTATTAGTTTATCCTGTCAGCCTGTTAGTTTGGCCATTGTGGTATACATGCATTTTAATTGTTTATTTTGATCGTTATAATCTACAACTAGATCCCGTCACAGTACACGCTTAGCACATTACAACGTGGCTATTTTGATATTAATAAATCACGTCTGTTAATTCTTATTAATATAATACAATTCACTGCGCTTGATGAGTATCATTTTGGTGACTAATTTAATTAAAATATGTCTATTGAATACATTACTGATCTAGTATCGATGTGGGTACACCTTAGACCGCTTTTGAAATATCAAAGATTTTTTTTATATTCTGTGGCTCGCCGATATCGGGCGGTCATGCCCTTCCATTGTGGAATGAGTTGGACCCAACATCTCCTTCCACCCGTAAGTGAACTCCCTGAATAAGGGATAATTTCTTCTTCCATCAAACCCGGGAATTCCGAATCGGTGAGGGCGAAGATCCCGATCTTTCTCGACAGGCTGGGTCAGTGTAGTACCATGGCGGAACAATCTACTATTACCTGTTCCCCTGACCCATCGGAGTTACCACCACAGAAAATAGAGGTCATCTACTATATTATTTTATGCTTAACTATTATTTTGTTTATTCATTTTCACAATTTATTTTGCTAAATGTATTTTACCTTAAAGGCCTTTTATTTCAATATCCATTCATTTTATTTTTAAATTTGTTATTTTGATTATATGTTTATGTTAAAAGTTGGCCTCACCAAATAAATATTTATATCCAAACCAGGTTATTTTATTTTTATTTTTTTGTCGATTTGCGGTGGTTTTAACATTTCTAGAAAATCGGAACATTCTCTGTATGGACTTATTTTTTGCTTTATGGGATTTTCTTTAAACTCTAAAAATATTTCAAAAGACTAGAGTGACAACCTGTATAATAGATGTTCAATACTTCACCAAATGGCTGGAGTATTTTCGGAAAATTAAGTACGACTATGCTAACGCCAAAGAAAAGGCATTCAACCAACAGTTTGAAATGAATTAGGGCCAATTATAAATAAATGAAAAGCTGCTGGAATCGATAGCATTACATATAAAAAGTATAAGTACACTTTTTACACCTTTTTGAAATATCTCCTAATGTTTTATAATTTATTATATACAATAGGAAATAATGCCTAACCACTTTGCCAAGTCAGTTTTTATTTTATTTATTTTGTATTTTTGTTATAAAATGAAAATATTCATAAACATTGTCAAGATTGAAGTAATGAAAAAAAAAATAAACTAATATTTTCTGTGAGAATTCAACTCAGACCTGAATACAATAAAAACATTTAACCTGAAAGAAATATCTAGTTACGGTCTGTTTAAATATAAAGATGACCCCAACTGGGCCAATGGGAATTACAGTGCTCATGGTAAATGGGACATCAGTAAATTATTGTAATATGATTGGTTCATCATATTTATCAAAAGAATAGTAATGCAATATATCCTAGAAAATAGAAAAATTTCAACATTAGTGAATCTTGAAAACTAAAACATTTTCTTTTCTTTACAAGTCCGATGGCCATCCTCAGGGACAATTTTAATACATTTTTGAATTAAATAATTTAAAAACACAACTTCATGTAGGTTATTCTGTCCAGGTCAATTCAATAATTTCTCTAATTAGTCAATTTTTACAGTAAAACAAAAATTAAAATTCTAAATCACAGTCACTTATTTGTTGTGATAGATTTAAGGATTTTGAGCAATTCTAGGATTGGTGTAATAAATTTTATCAAATAAGTGACTGTGATAAAGAATTTTAATTTTTGTTTTAATGTGAAAATTGACTAATTAGAGAAATTGTTGAATTGACCTGGGCAGAATAGCCTGCATGAAGTTGTGTTTTTAAATTATCTAATTCGGAAATTGTATAAAGGTTGTCCCTGAGGATGGCCGAATTGGCCGAAACGTCGGACTTGTAAAGAAAAGAAAATGTTTTGAGACTATAATGGATATAATTTAAATTATTTATTTAAATAAATAATTAAGCTAAACAAATAAATTATTGTATTTTAATTATATAAGCATAGTAGCATTGGATAGAAAATCATTAAAAGGAGCAAGGAACTTGATTCGCTAGTTTAACTTTTTCATTTGTCTACCATTTTACCTAGACTGTTGTAATATATGACAGTTTATTTAATAATTAAAATAATGTTCTGTTAATTCCAAATGGAATAACATTTGAAGAACATTACTTTGATTAACTTGTGACCATACTTGAAATTAAGTGTAGTGTTTATTTACCAAAATACATATAAAAGATATACATGGAGTGAGTCACTGAGACTTCTCGAATACGTAGCACTTCATGGCACTTGTAATTGTAATTAACAATTATTTAATTTTTACATTAATAAAACTTATTACCTAAAAATGAATTGAAGACTGTTTCCTCCTGGATTGGGGATTCGCATAGGATCTATTGAACTAATTTTTGACCTCCATTTAATTTTCCATAATCAACCTTTGTTGGAAGAAATCAAGACATAAAAGCTTTGATTAGCAGCACAGAAACTGAAATATCTCATTATTTGGGAAATCAGTATCATTAAAAAAAAAAACGAATATTCAAAATAAATTCAGTGAAAATACCATATCCATATACCCATGGCTTTCAGTTCTTCGAACTCAAGCTTGTATGAAAGTGATTTGATCTGTCTTCCTAACTATTCCTTTATTAAGACAGCAAATATAGAAACCAATTTACAGGTAATTAAAATTATAATGGTGACAAATTTTATTTCACTTTACTCCAATTTAGCTTAAGAGATCTTCGTAGCAACTAACAAAATAATACCGACATACGGCAGAAATAGGTTGGTTTTTTTTTTTCCCCCTCTTTTTTTACTTCGGTTAAATCAACTCAAAGTTGACTTCAATTTTCGTCTAAAACTGTACCTTCATAGTAATCAAGACAAAAATATAGTAAAAAATATTGCTAGATAGATTCTGTTTTTTCTATAATTTTATGTTAAACTATTCTACTTAACTCAGTAAACTAGCCAGTTTCCGTAAAACTTGATGAAGTTAAAAGAGCTGTTTGTACGTTCAATTGCACGTGTCATTTTTATTTATGAAAAAAAGAATTCGTTCAATTATTAATTTAATTCTATCATAAATAGTTATGATTCAATTAATAGAAAATACTTTAAAATTGAATTTTGTGACACCTACGTTATTGGTTACAAGTACACTAAATACTGTTATATTATCTTTTCACATAAAATTTCATGATTTAGTTTTGTTCTGTTTGTTTATACAGAACATGAAACAATTGCCTGCGAGAAACCAGGGCGTATATGATTTGTAAAACGTGTTCTAGTCATAATATTGAACATTCATTTACAGTTCCCTCAAGTCTTAAGGAATATTTTAGGTGATTAAAGAAGAGCCAAAAACAACAAAGAATGTCTATACAGAGAATGTTTAATGTAAGCTTATAATTAAAATATGCATACAGTAAATATAAATAAACATATGTACATATAAAACGAAAGTAGTAATTATTAAAAATATATACAATAAAAACTAATAACAAATAAAATATTAGGGGATATTTCAATAAGTTGCAAGAAGCATAATTATAAAATTCATTTGCAAAGCTATCGATTCCAGCACCTTTGTTGGCTTTTTCTGAATTTAGAATTGACTAATTCATTGTGACGTTAGCAATTTCTTTTTTTTTTTTTTTTTAAATAAATTGATATTGCTTATAGCTTAGTTTCAGTTGGGAATCTTAAAATTAGAATTAGTCTTAGAATTAGTATCTTATGATATCTCTGTTGGTATACATTTTGGTTACAAAGAAAGGTTGAATGTTTTATTTATTTGTGATATAAGGCTCACGATATAGTTAATTTTTTTAAGAACAATTTTAACGATTATTTAGTTTATTTTTTTAATTATGGACATTTGTAATAGACTAAAAAAGGACATTGATAATTTTTCTAATTATTAAACATTTTAAATTATAATTATCTTACTTCAAATTCTAATTTTCCCATTACATGGAATTATTTCATAATTGTATTACATATTGTATGAAATGCTGAATATATGGAATTCAGATTTATTAAAGATCAAACTTTATATAAAAGCTTAATGCGTTTGAAGTTTTTTAAAATGAATAGTGAAACAATCTAAAATTAATTTATTTGTTTAGATAAACCCATTAGGATATTGAACACTTGAAGTCGTTGATATGAGCTCAGATATTAGGTATAAATATTGAGGATTATTCTTCTGTAACAGCAATCATGCAGTTCTCTTACCTCTTCTTGGTCCTGGCCGTGGCTGCGGTCAGCTCTAAAAAAATCGACATCAACAGCGGTGTCAATGAAGGCTTAGCTAAGACCAACGAATATCTTCGGAAATACAGATTCACCTCTGTTCATCTGCCTAAGGACTCATGGGGTTCCAAGGTAAGCATTTGATTTATAGGATGTAAGAAATTAACAAATAAATAAATAATCATTTAAATTTACTAAAGACTGCTTTTAGAAGAAGAAAGATGATATTAATAAATATTTTTTTTCAACAAATATAAAACAACAATTCATTAGTATATTTTTTACTTTAAATTGGCTAAATACTCTACAATTATTCTAACTCAGTACAGTTAGTTTTCGTTTTTTTTTCATAGATGATTTTTCATTGAATCCGACTTTGTGATTTCCACAAGACACAAAATATTGCTTCAATGTTATCGGTGCAATATAGTGTTCTTTTGGTCCTCATGTTATTATTTCATTCAAAAAATATGTATAAAAAAATCACCAGTATTTTACTTTAAATTTACAAACAATTTTACAATTCTGTTAAGTTGGATTTTTAACAAATTTGGATATGAGAACTATGGCCATTGTTGGAAAGAAAATGCTGTTGATTTAACCAAAACATCACATATTATGAAACGGAATCTAACAATTTATCTTTTAAATGATGAATTAATTTGGCAAATAATATTGGTGCTGGATCGACCAAAGTTATGATAAGAAGTGTTACCCATTGGTAGAACTATGACATGTTAATATATTTGAATGTTACTTAATCATCTTACACACACACACACTTATATATGTATATTTATTTATGGTAATAATCCTGCTTATTATTTTTCAGGTATTTTTTTCTGACTCTGAAATACTCGGTCTGGACTCCCTGAAGAGAACCGACAATTGCACTCTTGAGATCGTTGATAAAAATGTGACTTTGGATTTGCATTACGGCTTTGGTTTCTTCCAGCAATCCTTCAAACTCATAAATATCGGTGAGCAAGATATGTCAGCCAGCTTCAGGATCCGAGACAATTCAGTCCACCTTAATTTTACGGCCAGTTATTTTGGTCATAACGCACAAAAATGCCGTGTCAAATTGCACGACCTGTCCTACGAGAGGTTGGCCAAAGTAGATTTCTATTCTTCCAGGCCCGAACTCGATGGAATCGACGTTGAGGACGTCTTTGAGAAGGAGGTTACTCCATTCCTGAACAGCAAAGTCGATAAGGCTGCGGTAGAACAAGTATTGCAGGCAATGTGTAATCAGCCTCACTTGGAAATTGCTGAACAAATGCCAATGATTCACATGTCTGTTCTCCAACACTTAGGAATCCCATCTCAATTGTAAAGTTAATCATGTACTGCGTTGTATAAAATAAAATGCTGTAAATGACATAATGGTTTTTATTTATTATGACATTATATGTATTTGTTGTAATTTATTACTTTAAACTTACTAGAGATACAATGCTTAAGTAAAAGAAATTATAAACTGAGAACAGTAAAGAACCAATGACCTAAAACAAGTGATACAAGTCATAACGTTAAACTTAAAATTCAAATGGAAATGGGGTGGATTCTCCGGGAAACGGCAATTATCAGTGATGAACTTATTTTGTAAATAAGTTGAGGTATCAGAAAAAAAAATTATATTGATTTTTATGACTTTTTTTATCACATATTAATGATTTTATCATTTTTGGGATCAAAATCACTTTCAAGTCGAAAATTAAATTTTTTGAATGAATGTATGTAACATGTTAGATGCCTATCTGTTTAAGTATATGATTAGATAGAAAAAGGTTTACCTTGCAGTAGCATCAATTCCATTCCATAAAATTGAATAATTTAGTAAATAATATTAGATCACATTGGTTGATAATTAATGTAAGAGCATAATACTTTAATAGAACCACATAGACCAAAAAATAGTTTATTATTTATTATAACATTAGATGAATCGGTTATAATTATTACCAAACCTACCTACAAGCCAAGTTATTACAAACTGAGTACAATAAGAGAACCGATGAGTAATGCAAGTCATAACGTTAAACATAACATGCAAATTGAAATGTAGTGGATTCTCAGAAACAGTAAATTTCATCTGAATTTATCTTATATATAGTAAGCTAAGGTTAAAAAAAAATCTACATTTATGCAATTTTTTTTTTACTACATATACTTAAGAGTAATTTTAATCTTACAAATATCCTTAATTTTTGTAAAACTAAAATCACATTTATGTCGAAAATTAAATCTAAATTAATGGAACTGTAGATAACATGTAAGATGCCTACCTAAATATGTGATTAGTTATTAAAACTTTTTAATAATAGCATAATATATAGTTTATGAAAGTAAATAAATTTGGGTGACATTAAATGTAAATATTTATTAAACGATGATAGATAATTAATGATCAACATTAAACTAGTAATATTTTAATTATCAACGTAAAATACGTTTTGGGCTTGATATTTGCTATTAGCAACATCAATAACCCCTTATTTTTTTTCATGAAGTAATAACAAATTTTTTATTTTAAAAAAATATTGTTTTTTACTCATCTGTTCATTAAATATAGTAAATGATTGCAATTGAACTAAAATGTAATGATTGATTTTCTAGCGTGGCATAGGAATAGAAAATGAATATCTTGATATAAACATTTATTTAAAAAAAAAATATTGAATATTGAATAAATAACAATAGCCAAAATATTAGAATGGACCAAATAGATATTTGTTGTATCATACTGATTATCTCATTATATATGTCATCATACTTATTATATATGAATGAGATGTATTCTACTATTGTACAGTTGGCAATAATACCTATCTGATGTTAATATCAAATTAACATTGCAATAAAAATTTGTGTTGCATCCAGGTCAGAATATTGAAGAAAATATTTACAATTCACGTTCCATGGTTTAAGTTTCAGTTTAAGATAAGCCAAAATCCTGTCACAAGAGATGGGTCAGGAGGCGAGGACTGGATAGTTTTGATTAAACAAGAAATGGACGTTTTTATACAACAAATTCTTTAGTATCTGTTGAAACAAAACATCCATGACAGATTCATCTTGACCTCTTTTTTTTCTGCCAAGACTCCCATTGGAGTTCTATACTGCCTAACTGTGGTTGGGGGTTGGGAGTCAAAGTTTTTCATTTTGTGGGATCGGAAAAGTCAATGCCCCAGGCCGGTTCGAATCGGCACCGCCAATAGACATCATTACAAGAGTATCTTCAAAAACACTGTATTATCCTCTCATAAATTATAAATTAAATAATTTTGAACAGATATGCAGTTTAAATACAAAGGTAGGCTTCGAAGACGCTGGCGGGACAATAAAGGCACGGCAGTGGGCGGTGAGGAGATACTCTTTTCTTTCACTTTTTATTCATGTTTTCACTTTTTATTTCTGTTTTAGAGGGTTCGAAGAAAAAAAAAAAAAAAAGAGGAGATACTCAATAACCATGTTGCTCAAAGGAAGTTATGGGAGAAGGCACGGGGAAGAGTGGAAAAGGAAAAAAATCATGAGGGTGGTGCGGAAATATTTAAAGGTCACATAGGAGCAATCAAAATCAGGAAGATCGTATATAGAAAGTTGGGGTCTAACAGAGGTAAGGAGATACAGCGATATGAGTGTCCTTTCAGGGTGATATTGATTAGAGAACACAATATCGTTACAGCAGAAAGTATCAAATAGCCTATAAAGAGGAGAACCGCCCATATTGAAAAGTTAAAACCTCCGGCAATGACAATATAAAAACTGAAATGTTTTCATATTGCCAACTTTAGATTATATAGCAGAAAATTTAGTTATTAATTCTATTTATTGTTTTTTTTTTACTATTTCCTCCTGAAGGCCAATAACGTTATACTCGATTGTGCGCCGAATCATCGAGAAGGTTCTGGATTCTGAATTGTTAAAGTAGGTCACCTTCAGCAAATTTCAAAGGGGCCTTTGATGAAGGTCTGCCGGAAACACATGCAAGCGCCAGAATCATCGAAGCGATCATTAAAGATGCCAAAAATAGGAAAAAAAGATTGCGCAGTGTTTTTTCTGGATGTAATTGGTGCTTTTGACAACGTTGGTCATTGTCACAGTGAGCTCGCTGGAGGGAAGAGGTGTGTCATCCGAAATCACAATTGTAATCGCGGCTCTCCTAACCACAAATAAAATAAAGATTAATGTGGGAACCCACTCGACTAGATCAGTGTCTTGTGGGGGGTGCCTCAGGGCGGGCCGTTGCCGACTTTGCTGTTCAACCTGACCATTGATCATTTGTACCGCGATCTCGGATCAGGAGTTTGCTAATAAGTTTGGATACGACCTGTAACCAAGAGAGTGTGGTCTTCACAGGGTTCGTGGACGATCTGGCTGCAACGATGCGCGACATAGGTTCTGCGAAAAGAATAAAAAACAGAGTCCAGAGGCTGCTCGCGGAGACTGATCTGGAAATAAATGCAAAGAAAAGAATGGGTATCAAAATAGACGAGGGAGAGCTGCGATCAACAAAGCTCTCCTTTGAGAATACGGGGTCATCCAAACGGCAAAAGCCGAGGACACCATCAAATATCTTGGATGTACATTCTCGGGAGAGCTAGTGTTTGGAGAAGAGGTGATGACATATCTAACTAATAACCTTGATAAATTGGTGAGCTCATACCAACTCAAGCCCGAATAAAGATCAACGTTGTCAACCAATACTTGTTCCCGGGCCTTGTTTACCCTCTCCAGACTGCTCCCCGTACAAAGATACGTCCTGCGATATTGGAGGGCATTGATACCAATATCCGCAGGAGTATCAAGGCCATCATCGGGCTCCCCGCTAACACCTCGTCGGCTATGCGGTACGCACTCAGGGGGTGTCGAGGACTGGGTCTGATCAGCTGTCAATGGGAAGCTCCACTGCAGCATTGGTCCATTGCCCACCGACTGTCGAATGTTCCGGATGCCCTATTCCAGTCTACATTCAATTACGAAGTCGAAACCGTGGCATGTGCCGATAGACTGGGGGTGGATCAGGGCTACCAAAGTGTGAAAGCTCTAAGACAGTCGTTGCGTGAGAATGCTTTCGAAGAATGGACCAGTTACAGGTGGTAGGGTATTGGTGTTCGCCATTTCAAAGAGACCCCAAAAGCGATTAGATATGTATGTGAGAAGCAGATACTCTCGATTTCAGAATCGGCGAACGCCCTGAAACTAAATATCAACTACGCACCGCTGCGTAGAGTCCCAGGAGCCAGTGGACAGCAAGGCGAAGTTGGATACCTCTGTCGCAAATGCGGCAGAGAGTCTAAAACACCAGCCCATGTGTTGGGAAAATGTCCCAACAACTCCCTTCTTATAACACGCCGGCATCACAGGGTCAAAGAAGAATTGATGAATTATGAGAGATAGTTGACTGTGGACGATGAACGAGGAGAAGATGGTTGGGGGTGCGGTCAATGATAAACACAAATAAGTTGGATTAACCTATTTTTAATGTGCCAACGTTTCGGCTAGAGTTTCTAGCCTTCTTCAGGCCTAAAAACAGAACAAGATAACAACCACAGTAAGTATAGAAAAATAAAAAAGAAAGTATAAACAGAATAATTTTACACATAAA
>NW_027107314.1:1149535-1151826 GCF_000696795.3 Halyomorpha halys | reverse complement strand
GTTCGAATCGGCACCGCCAATAGACATCATTACAAGAGTATCTTCAAAAACACTGTATTATCCTCTCATAAATTATAAATTAAATATTTTTGAACAGATATGCAGTTTAAATACAAAGGTAGGCTTCGAGGACGCTACCTTGACGCGGTCAATGATAAACACAAATAAGTTGGATTAACCTATTTTTAATGTGCCAACGTTTCGGCTTGAGTTTCTAGCCTTCTTCAGGGCTAAAAACAGAACAAGATAACAACCACAGTAAGTATAGAAAAATAAAAAAGAAAGTATAAACAGAATAATTTTACACATAAAATGAATAATTTTATAAAATAGAATTAATAAAATGAAGTGATGAGAGAAGCGGGAAATAAAATGAATACATAGGTAATTGAAAAAGTGGGTAAAACAATATATTTAAGGAAATGAAATAAAAATGAAGTTATATAATGTAAAGAAGTATGAGCATATCAGTTATTTTTAATTTAAAAATTGAAATATGAAAAGAAAATGAAAATTGAGAGGAAGAAAATTTATGTAACAATAATAGATGATAAAGAGGCAAAATATAAGTAAAGTATACCAAGAAATGAATAGAAAAAAAAATCTGAAAACACCAATAATAATATAGTAAACAAAACTTATAACGCGGGTAAGGAAAATGGAGAAAATAAGGGGTAAGAGTAAAATAAAGAAAGGGGAAAGAAAACAAAAAAAAGAATAAAAACGAACCTGTTCGCTGTCAATGAAACGCCTAATGGATACTGTGCTAACGACGGCCAAACTCTGAATTAAAAAAGCCTTTAGAAGAATGACTAAGTGTTTTTTTAAAAGGAAACATTACGAGAGGGTGAAAATAAAAAATAAAAAGTAGAAAAATTTAGAGGAAGAAAGTGTGTGAGAGGGGGATGACAAATGGTTATAGGAAGAGTTAAAAATATATACGAACCAACGAATTACCGAGTAACGAAGTACCGGAAGATGACAGTGTCATGGTTATATAACAACAGTTAAAAAGAGGAAACGTAATATGAGAGGGGTACGACAAATGTGTAAGAAAAAGTTTAAAAGTGAAATAATACGTTAAAAGGTGGGCGGAAAAAATAATATGAATTATGAATTATTATTTCGGAAAAACAATTAAAATTTGAAAATTACTTTTTTAATAAATTAACTTATTTGTGAATATGGATCTCGCGGAACAATACCATATAGAAAAAGGAGCTTCTTAGAAGGACAAGATGTTAGCATTAGGGATATTGCGATCTTGGCGGAAAATATTATTTTCAACTCCCTGGGGATCATCACCCCCTCAAGGGAATTAGCTCTAGATTATTCATTTTTTCAGTTATTTTAGTAGGTGGACCTGTCGATTTTCGTGTTTTAACTTATTTATTCATTAAATTATTTTATTTTTATTATTATTTTTATTTATTTTTACTTATGTATCCAATCAAGTATTTCTTTTAACCTATTTTTTATTATATTTCCCTTTAAATATTAGTTTTGTTTTGGTAAAATGTATTTATTTGTTTGTTTTATTGTAAACTGATCTACTTCTGTGACTAGTATTTCTCTGGTTTGATCTCACATTGCTGTCTAATAATGAATTTGTTTAGCGGGTCACTGGAGAGGATCTGAGAGGGGAATTCGGAAAAAAGTTTTCTTTCTATTTTATTGTAAAAAAAAATCATGTAAAAATATGTAATTTATATATGTAACATATCCGATCACGGATTGATTAGTATGTTGTGTAATGTAGTGACCCGATGTATTTGGGCAATATGAATGAATAAAGCATTTCTCTCTGTTGTTTTTGACTTTTGTTAATATTGTTTTTCCATTTTAACTTCTTTGTGTATTGTATGAGGAGTTCTTTTATTTTATTCTTAAGTTTTTTTTTTAATAATTTATTTATTGTTATTTTCAACTGTATACATATATACTCATTATGTAAATTTGCTGTAAGTGATATTATGACATGATACAAACATGTGGAGAATCTAACCATTGATAGAACTCCGAAAACATTTCTAAAGGAGAAGATCTCGAGGCCATCTTCTTCTCGACCCCTAAGAGGAGTATTCGGTAGTGAAGGAGAAGCCAGGTTAGAAACGAGTTGGTTTGGGTGGTTTATCATGGAAGGATTGGTATCTGGTTCTAGTCAAATATATGGGACATTGAGGTCCTGATGGATGATTTGATTTGTGCCAAAGTAAGGAGCATTAAGGATTTTACGAAGGATTTCGGACTGTAAGAATTGGATTCGAGAGGAATTAGATGGTTTAGTGGAG
>NW_027107314.1:1135488-1149220 GCF_000696795.3 Halyomorpha halys | reverse complement strand
GGAATTTATTTTAATCCTCCAGTTTTGGCACCATTCTTCAAGGGTGGTGATGTGGGATTGGGATACAATGGAAGGATCATTATTCACTGACAATAGGCATGTGTCATCGGCATACGTGGTGAGAATAGTGTTAAAATGGGCTGAGATGTCAGCTGTAAAAACTATATAAAGGATAGGACCAAGGATACTACCCCGAGGTACACCAGGACACTGAGGAAACAGGGATGAATAAGCGCTGTTGTGATTTACTTGAAATAACCTGTCTGAGAGATTAGAACAGATAATGAGATACTATGTAGGGGGTAGGAATTTACGGATCTTGTATAGCAGTCCTGGGTGCCAGACTCGATCAAAAGCCTGTTCTACATCAAGAAAGACTCCCGAGTAGTACATTCCGCGCTCCAATGAACACGAGACAACATCTACCACACGATGGCATTGGTGGATAGTAGAGTGGGATGTTCGGAATCCAAACTGGTGATCTGGGATTATGTGGTTGGAATCTAGGATGGGGTACGGGCGTTTTAAGATAAGTTTCTCAAGGAATTCTTAGGTTTAAATTATATATGTTATATTATATATATTATATTCAAATCAGCTGATCGATTTGAAGAGCTGATATTGCAGTTACACCTGACTGTAACTCCCCCCCCGCCAGTTTATGAACAATCCTCGTAAACTCAATTATGTACAATAGTAAAAAAAATATATACAAATAAATTACGGTTGGAAGATTGCTGATTGACCGTGTGCAACAATAAATGAAATGTGGTCCTGGTGCTGTCAAATTAAACTCAAATAGTAATATTATGTACTATTATTAGTATAAAATAGTAATACAAATAATATATTGCACATAGTATTACTATTTGAGTTTAATTTGACCGCACCCGGACTACATTCCATTTATTATTACAAATAAATTGCAATACAATAAAAGTAATATATACAAATACAAAAAAAAACAAAAAAACAATAGCAATGATGGAATGAACAAAAATAGCTCTCAATGTACAAAGTATGCAAAATAAGAAAAAAATATAATTTCAGAGCAATGTACATTTTCATTGATATTTACAATCACAACTTGTTATTATGTCCCTAAAATAAACAGGAAAAAAACAACAACAACAAATTTTACAATATTACCCTCCGGAAGGGAGGTGAGGGCCCTTCAGGCTATTATCACACCACCTTTGCAGGAAGATTTAACTGTTCTATATGAAGCGTTCTAAACTTCCTTTGTTCTTTTAAACCTTCTTTTTCTCTTTAATGGTGACCACTCTGAATGGGCCTTCGTACCTCAGCACCTCTTTCCCCCTATAAATTCCCACCTACTGGTACACCACCGTACTGATTTTAAGCTGGCCCATCAAATCACGGACACTGATGTGTCGTGTCACTCTTCAGAGTCTCTCTCTGACTTATGTCCACATCTTTCTCTGTGCCATTCAATTAACGGTAATATTGCTCTCCTCCATTACTGTATCTCGGCAATGTCTACGACGTCCCCGCAGCCCCAAAACAATTTCGATGAGTGAAACCCGGTGACCAAGTGTATGAAATGATTATATGCCACGAATGCTCGTTCCACCGCTTAATCCGGCTCTAGCCCCTGATACACCCGCAGGTGGTCACTAAGAGTGCTGTAGAGTCTTTCAATCCCTCTTCGGCTCATTGGATGTTCCGGGTAGTGAAGGTGCCACACCAACTCCAAGACTTTCATATCTTCCCTGAAGCCTGCGTTGTCAAATTCCCTTCCATTGTCTGATGAGATTCTATCTGGTACGTCATAAAACTGGAACCATGTTCGTAGGGCTCTTAACACTGCTTCTGCCGACCTCTCTTTTACTGGGTACACCATTGCTAATTTGCTGAATACGTCGACCACTGTGACCCACTTGTATCCATTCCATGTGGACGAATCCACCTGAAGCCACTAAGTGGCACTTCTGCAGTGGAAGTCCCTCTCTGAGTTGCTTATGGTGGGTGTCTATCTTATTTCGCACTCAGGCATACGTTACAGCTACCGATGGCTTCTTGAATAGTGCGCTTCATACCCTACCAGAAGTATCGACGGCGCAGTGCCAGTAAGGTTTCGTTCAGTCCTCTATGGTTTGTCTTTCCCTGGTATTATATGAGTGTCACCTCACTTTGGCGCTTCACGTCACAGAGAGTCTCCACCATCATCATACAGCGTATGGACATGCGGTCGACCCCAATTCCGTCCTCCAAAGACGCCGAATCTTCTCCCAAACCACTGCATTTCCTATGTATACATGATGGGTTTATCCGGCCTTCGATGCATCTTCTAGTGCTTTGCAGACCTGGTAATTCTGACGCAAGGTTGTGACCAGATGGTCCCGATGCTGCTGCTGCTGTATTTGCCATGCTCGGTCATCAATTTCCCTAGGTTCCTGTTTTCCATATAATCTGGCACAGTTTTTCATTAATAATCTCATCAATCTTTTCCATCTCTAGTGATCTTTCAACAGTGGAGTCTTCAACTTCGGTTGTCTCTCCTTTGTTTCCCGATACTTGTGAGCCTCATTGTTGTTTCTCTTCCGGGGTCCACTCTCTCATGAACTGTCTCATATCCCTAGATGATTCTATAATATATGATGTCCATATTATATTGACATAGAATCTCCTTCCATCTGGCAATACGCGTGATAGACTCTTTTAACATTCCTACCTACTTCAATGGTCTATGGTCAGTGTGGATCCTCAAATGTTTTCTAAACACATAGGGCCGGAAATGTTCTACTGCCCTCACAATCCCTAAAAGTTCCCGTTCTAAGACACTGTATCGGTCTTCTGCTTCTGTGAGACGCCGACTAACGTATGCTATAGCTATAGGACGCTCTCCTTCTTTAGTCTCCTGTGCCAACACCGCCCCGAGAGTATACTCACTTGCACAGGTTGAGACACCCCGGAGCGTGATCAAGGCGAGATTGGAGAAGGAATTTGGAGGCGGACTGTGGGCCCCTGAAGAGGACATATTTATGATGATTTGGGAGACCAAGAAACCGAGACAGTCTAATGGGGATTATGCCGTGGAACTCCTTGCACGCTACAACAGAGTCGCTCATAAACTCAATGAGATGATGGAAACAATCTAGGTACAGGGTCGGATGCAATTCCTACCCAATGTACTAAAGGTTCAGTTGGCAAAATAGCTGGGGATGAAGGAGGGAGTGCCGAGCTCGAACGCTCCTTCTTTGAATGTGCTCAGGAGCTAATAGACACAAGTGTCCGTGAACATTAGGCCCGAATGGAAGTAGAAGAGCCAGGGTAGACTAAATTTACGTACAATGGGCCTAGAACAACTCCGTTACGTTAAAGAAAAAGAGAGTACAAGGACAGCGGCAGAGAGAAAACAGGGTCCCGAAACAGTAGCCCTCTCGGCGGCACTGCAAATGGATGGGGCAAAATTTTTATATATCTTTATCATTTGTATATTAATGAGTTTACGAGGAATGTTCATAAACTGGGGGGGGGGGGGAGTTACAGTTAGCTGTTACTACGATATTAGCTGACTGGCTCTATCAGCTGATCGATATCTATATAAGTTGTCAATGAAATTAGTTTTAAGAAGCCATCCAGTGTGTTGTATCGATTACCATTTTTCTTTTTTGGATATTTTAAATCCTAATTATTACACTTCAACTATCGTGATCTGTCTCATTGAAGTAAGACATGAAGTGGGTACGCTTAATTGAGTAAATATCTGTCGGTTCACCTCAATTCTTAACAAATCACTTCCTTGTACAACCGTTGGTCTAAGAACAGCACTCCTTTACTAAATACTGGTCCCCCTAGCTTTCAAGGGCTGTAGCAGTACAAATTTATTATTTTTTTATTATACAATTATTAACTTAATTATTTACTTTTATGTACTAGAGTCAATGCTATAATGTCAGGCGTACGTTTTTCTTTAAAACTTCGAACCTTTTTTTGTTAGTAAGGTATTAATCTTTTTCCTACAATTCTATTTATTTACAATTTTTTATTTTGACAAAGTGAATTTTATCTCACAAATATGCGTTAAAATATTCGTTTTCTTTACAATCTACCATATTTCTGTTCTAATGGATTGATCTTGATTTACTTTTATTACCATTGGTTGTCTAACTGTACTCTGTATATAATTTCTTTCACTTGAACATAGAGTCTCTAGTGCACTTATAGTAATAATTACAACTAATATGTGTATAAAACTAATATAACTGATATATCTATATGATATAATATATAATTAATTTAAATTAAAAAAATGTGTAATTTGCAGCGTTTTATTTCGAATAATGGTGTTATTCTATACAATGCAGTTCATGATTATATCAGAACTGGGATGGGAAACCTATTTGTTTGAGAATAGACAAATGAATCATTGGCATATGTTCAGAAACTTCTAGTTTATGCTCATCACAGATTGGTTGTATTGCCTTTTCTACCGCAGCCTTATCGATTTTTTTGTTCAGGAATGGAACGATCTCCTTCTCAAAGTATTCCTCAACATCAATTCCATCGTATTCAGGCCTAGAAGAAGAGAAATCTATCTTGGCGAACCTCTCATAGGACAGATCGTGTAAGGAGACATGGCAACGTGCGCCCTCATATTGGATAGTAAAACGCAAGTGGATTGAATTCTCAATAATCCTGATGCTAGATGACATCTCCTGACCGTTGATATTCATCATTTTGAAGGATCGTTGGTAAAAGCCATAGCCGTAATGCATATCCCATGTTACACTTTTATCAACAATCTCAAGTGTGCAATTGTTAGTTCTCTTCAAGGAGTCCATGCCAAGTATATCAGAGTCGGAAAATGTCAACTGAAAAATAATTTGGAGGTTAATTTTTTTTTATTTATCCCCCTCCCTTGCCATTTCTGGCATACGGGGCGCGGGAGCAGTAGGGTAGTGCGCTGGGGTTTGCGCATGCCACTGCTCCCAAAGATCACCAAGTATATTTAACAACCTATGGAACTATTAAAATAGTTCTATATACAAGAATCTACCCTATTCTAAATTTCATGGCTTGGAATGAATCGCATCCCATTCCATGCCGAAAATATTACTAAACTTCACTATCCTTCTTTGACAAACATATCTGATTCTCATGAGGTGCCTTCTTAAATCCTAAGTCAAACTTTTTTGTTTGTTTCTTAATAATTTTAGTTTTTTTTTTTTTTTAGTTTATATGACTGTTTTAACTAATGATATGATGTTCCTGTAAGCGGTCATGGTTACCAAAAAAAAAAACAGCAAAATAAATTTATTGAGTGAACACAACTGATATGTCCTTCAGGCTGGAAGGTCTTTACAGGGTCTTTGGAGTTAATCTGAACCACCACTCAGACTATCTCTTTGTCAAGAATTACTATTAATACTGTAATCCCTCTAGTCATTGTCACATCAATTTAAAAGTATGCAAATATGTAATAAATTACATACACATATTTAAATTTAATGTAATTTATTACTCTGAACTTAAACGTATATAATATAATATTCTTTTCAAAATGGACCAGTAGATAAAAATTCAAAATACTAACAATAATAAAATAAATAAATTTAATTATCATATGAAACACGATTGTATTATTTTTTATAATACAAAAGAATTAGTTAAATCAAGAGCATTCTCCATCTACAAAAGATTGAATATGTGGAATTCAGATTTATTTATAATTTAACTTATCACTCATATACGATATGAAAACGGTGATTTTTATCGACATCTGAAAGGCATTTCTCAGGTTCTGGCACATAGGTATCATCTATAAATACTAAAACTAGAATGCTCCACCATATCTCATACACCTTCTGAAATTTATCTTTAGTAATAGATAGATATTTGTTTATTACAATACATCAATTGGTCTTCCACAAAGCTTCTGCCTTTCCCCTAACATATTTAACGAATGTAACTCAGACTTCTCCCCACGTATATAGGACGATCACTATATGCTGTTGCCAAAATACTCCTACATAACCACATAAAATCGATAATATAGTGAACAGGCGACTTTCCCTTCTTTTTTTATTTATTTAATGTAATTTACAATTTTAGGATTTTGGATTGTAAGGATTGGATGCGGAAGGAATTTGATGGTGAAGCCCCAGAGCTCAATTCCATATGTCCAAATTGGTCTGATTATCGTAGTGTATACTAATTTTTTGTAGTGAATGGGAAGTTTAGAGCGTTTGTCAAATAAGTGTTGTAGCAATCGGAATCTACGAGCAGTTTCTTGTCATTGCAGTCTTGTGTGTGGATTCCAAGTAAGGCTCTTGTCAAGATGGAGTATGTCAAGATGTATTGAATCTGTTCAACAGGCGCTAGTGGATTATTTAGAAAGGATACCGTAGGACAGGAGGGTAGAGGCTTACGACGGATAGTAAAAGTGATCTGGTGGGATTTGATAGGATTTATTTTGATTCTCCAGTTTTGACACCATTCATCAATAGATGTTATGTGTGCCTGTAGTGTTTGTGATGCATTAGTTGGGTCGTTGTTTACAGAAAGTATACATGTGTCATCAGCGTATGTTGTTAGGACTGTGTTGGGGTGGGTTGGGATGTCAGCTGTATAAACCGTATAAACAATGGGACCTAAGATACTACCTTGAGGAACACCGGCGGACTGAGAAAAGAGAGATGAGTAGGCTAGGTTATGATTTACTTTAAAGGTTCTATCAGTGAGGTAGGAGGGGACTATAAGGAAATATGTTGGGGGTAGGAATTGACGAAGTTTATAGAGCAGACTTGGATGCCAGACTCGACCAAAAGCTTGTTCAACATCGAGGAAGACTCTCGTGCAGTATATACCGCGCTTCAATGTGGAAGATATGACATCAACCACTCGATGACTCTGTTGTATGGTAGAATGAGATGTTCTAAATCCAAACTGGTGGCCAGGAATAACATGATATGAGTCAAGGATTGGATAGAGGCGTTTTAATAAGAGTTTTTCTAGGATTTTGCCCATAATGGGTAGGAGTGAAATGGGATGGTAGGAAGATGGATATTCAAGTGGCTTGGAGGGTTTGGGAAACATTTTTATTTTAGACATTTTCCGAGGGTCAGGGAAATAGGTGGATCGGAGTGTAGCATTATAGATATAGGTAAGGAATAGAATGGCTTTACGAGTAAGCTGTTTCAGAATGTGTGCTGTCATAAGATCGTGGCCAGGAGCTTTTTTAGAAGGTAATTGGTGGATGATGTTCATTATTTTGAGGAATGAAAGGCATTAGGAGGAAGGGTAATTTGGAGTGGAATTGTAATCTCTGCTTCAACATGTTTAAGATGGGTTGGATAAGGGATATCAGGATGGGGGTTTTGAAGAGGTGTTCGCCGAATATTTGAGTTTTTTCTTCATCTCATCGTGTCCAAGTCTTATTTTCAGCGAGAAGTGGATCGTTGAAGGATTTGTATTTTACTAGCTTTTTAGTAGTGGACGGAATAAGGGAGTGAGGTAAAGATTTATGAATAAGGATACAAGAACCTGCGTGGGATGTGTTGTCAGGGTGATCTGTTCTATATATAATGTAGTCGCGTATGTAGAAGTAAGAATGCTTTGTGAAATGGGTTTCAGTCAGTCCCTTCTTAAAAATCTCAGTATTTTGCAATATTAATTTTTGAAAGATTAATGTAAATGATCCCAAAATAATTTTCTATGCACTAAAAGATGTTCATCCAAGATTCAATACATGCTGTGGCTAAGAACTGGACACATCTTTAACAATTTTCAAATATAAACTTACCGACCGCATCATTAACAAAATGATGTAATTCTGTAATGATAATTCTAAATAATCACAAGCAAATAAACAAAATGAAACTATATGAAACAGTGATACGCTGAATAATAACATATTTCGCACCAGTTAATCATATTACATGATGAAGTATCACTCTGGAGATTCTAATCTGAAATTCTAATAACGGAAGCTTATTCAAAATATATGTATAAGGATTGTAAACTTTACACCGGTAAACAAGAATTTAAACTTATTGCCAATTCCGAAAAACCGATCCAATAAAAAATAGATGACTGTGATAAGACTTCAATAAAAAGATAATACTTACAAAATTATCAAATATATACGAATAGATAGTGTGGGAACATTCTTTTTGTATTTTAAACACTTATATACCGTTGATAGTTTATTTTTAATTAAATTATTTTGTTTATAGTCCATTATTTTTCAATTGTTTAAATTTTAATTAGTTAAATTTCTTATTGTTCAAAATTATAAACATATAAATAAAAAGGATAAAGTATACATTAATATATTGAACTAACAATATAAAAGGTATTTTTCGTAAATATGAATGATTTATTTCAATTTCTCAATTCTTTTAAAACAAATGCTTACATTGGAACCATAAGAACCCTTGGGTACATGAACAGAGGTTGCTCTGTAATCGCGAAGATATTTGTTGGTCTCAGCTTGTCCTTTATCGACACTACTGTTGACAACGATTACTGCGTTGACCGCAGCCACAACTAGGACCAAGAAGAGGCAACAGAACTGCATGACTACAACAGCAGAAGATGAGTTCTAGATTTTACATCTGAATATTTATACCCCCTTTTAGCACTCTTATCTGCGACTTCGAGATTTATTTGAAGGAAAACATCTTGCACCTGTGCAAATTCTTAATTAAGGTGTTTATTGTGATAACAGAAGATTTCATTTTTTTAAATAATAAGATCAACCTGCTTTTCCATGGTACAGGGCGAAATTCGCATTTCTTGCCAATTAAACATTGCTACCGAAATTATTCAACTGCTTTCTCGCCGGGAGGTATGGACAACTCTCTATTCATCCATTGAGAAATAGGTATCCAAATCGCTCTACTTTAAACTTAAGATAATGTGTTACAGTGCCCAATACCATTCAGGTACATAACTTGTTCTACTTTACCCAACGGTATAGATTAGCGGGCACGTACATACACCTTAGCATGGCAAAATTCTTTATAATGTGGTTGAATAAGTAGGATAAAACAGTGCGAAGTAAATGCTAGAATACACTATATATACTATTACAATTTAAATGCTTTTTCTTTCTTCTTTTTTGTTTTGAGAAATTTTGAAAAAGACATTCGCTTGGGGCACCCATAGCATATGCTTGACGCACCCCGTGTGTCACTCACTTCGGAAACCACTAGTACACATGAACTAAACCAATTGAGAGATTTACATATTTTTAAGAAATAATGAGGATGAATTGTTAGGAGGAAATGTCACCAAGGTTCTTTTAACCTCTCCTTTGTGGAGTGAAAGCTCAAGGAGTAAACTGAAAATAATTAAAAAGGACGTCAAGCCCTGGGGTGCCTCCAGTCGCGAATGCCGTAGAGAGGGGGTCGTACTGACCAGGCTAAGAATAGGTCACACGAGGCTCACCCACTCCTCTCTTATTTCAAAAGAAACGTCTTCGGACTGCCAGTATTGCAACAACAATTTGACAATTAGCCATATTTTCCAAGAATGTCCATATTTTTCATCACACCTCAATAGCTTAGGATTAAACCTAGATATTTCAAAAACCCTCAGAGACGATGATAAAACAATAGAATTAGTGTTTCAGTGTATCAAAAGATTTATTGACAAAAATATAGCATTGAACGGGAAAAATAATAATAAATAAACAAATAAAAAAGTAATAAATAAATAATGTGCTAATTAAAAATTTAATAATAAATAAATAAAATTAAACAAATGTACCATGTAAGCACAATTAAATAAGATATAAATTGCGTTGATGACCAATGATGTTTGGCGCCACTAAACAAAAAACAAACAAACTTCTCCTTCGTCCTAGTAGTGGCTGCGGTCAATTCCAATGTTATTGACATCAACAGAAGTGTTCTTACTGGTACAAAAATACAGATCTACCTCTTTTTTACATGCCCAAGAGTTCTTTTGGTTACAAGGTAAGCATTTATTTTGAAAAATAAAAGACATTAAATAAATATCTCTATATATAGATACTAAAATCTCTGTTTTTATACCGTCCATACTAAAGCTGAATAGTACCTCTATGTAAGTTGTTGCGGCCAACATATGGTCCACAAATCGATTATTACAACATATGATTTTTATAATGTGAAAACAAAACAACTTCTCGCTATTGTTTTTTAAACTAAAAAATAGACAGCTTCGTAACGTCTCACTGCATAGACATATCTTCTCCATTTTCTCCTCACTACGCACTCTGTAGTTACCAGCATTCTGGCCATCTTCGCCAGCTAAATCATCTTGGCCACGGCGGGCGGACTTCTTCAACTCATCCTCCAAGAGGACAAGGCGGGCGGACGTACGTTCCTTTTGTCGATCTACTTCCACTCAGAACAACCACAACCGGGGCCCCACCAATCACCGGTGAAATAAGACTTTTTTTTTCTCTCTTTTTGTCTAATTAATTTAGTTTTGTAATAGTGTTAAGCTTTCTTTTTTTTCTAGTTTGTATATTTTGTTTTTCTATTCTTTTATTATGTTTACTTATTTAAAAATAAAAAATAACAAAATTCGACCATTTCTTTTCTTTTCACGGTTGGGCTAGTAAAGGTTCCTTTTGAACCCCTATCCGCCGTAACATAAGGCATTATTCCAAAAAAATAAATACAATTTATGGCGAGTATTTTCACCACAAATATAGTAGAAAGTCTACATTTATACCTATACATTATTATATTATATAATTATATCATTATATTTATAATTATGATTATATCATTATTTATAATTAACTCTTAATGAGGAGTAGAGGTCTGGATGACAGTTCATTAATTTTAAAAGCCTTGTACGTGGTGGCCAGTATTGAGCGCCGAAACGTCAGCATTCAATTTTTTGTTAGTATTTGGTGATAATCATAAAACCTATCAAGAGCCTTAGGGTACTTTAGATTGGCATAGGACAAATTAGTTTCATCTGTGAACTTGCTTTTGAGTTTTGACGAGACCTTCACTAATTTCCAAATTATGGGGGAGTTAGATCCGAGCAAACTTTGAGGATATTCCATATCAGAAGAGAGGGAGGGGTAGATAAAAAAATATATAAATGGGTTAATAAGGTTAACTTTTTATTTTTTTTTAATAATGTAAATCAAGTAAATTTGCTGTAAGTGATATTATGACATGATACAAACATGTGGAGAATCTACCCATTGATAGAACTCCAAAAACATTTCTAAAGGAGAAGATCTCGAGGGCATTTTCTTTTCAGACGCCTAGGAGGATTATTCGGTAGTGAAGGAGAAGCCAGGCTAGAAACGAGTTGGTTTGGGTGGTTCGGAAGTTTATCATGGAAGGATTGGTATCTGGTTCTGGCCAAATCGGCAACATATGGGACAAGGTTAACTTAAATTTTGATTTTGCAGAAAATAATTATGTTGATAATGTGGAGCTAACTAAAGGTGGTACTGGGGTAACCGTTTTTGTTTGAGCTGAGCAGTATGGGTGGGAGAATTCCGTGCATGATTAGCTAACTTAGTTGGAGAGTCTTGAGCACCACATAGGATGGTTCCCCTAAACCATGATGTGATAAATGTAGACGAATGCCTAGTCTCTGGTTGCATAGTCCGTACGCCATGTGTGATGAGTGGAACCAGAGAAAGTGAGCTACCCTGCTAATCAAGCAGGTCTGCACAGATCAAGGTTAGCGTATGAGATAGTGATTCCTAACCTACTTCATAGGTGGCACCGAGGCTGCCTGGCTCTCATGCTACTAGATGGCGCCTATAAATCCAAATCCTAAATCCACAAGTTATGTTAGATCATTAATTTGTAGAGCAAAAGTGGACCAACCGTGGACCAGAATTCAGAAAAATCAAGAAATCGATAGCATAGCATTAGAATTCTATTACAATACTTTGACAACATTTTGAAATATTCTTAATCTTCTATAATTTATTACTAAAGAAGAAATTGGAATCTGATAAGTTATTTTTCCTTTATTTAAAACTAGAAATATTAAGGAAATTTAGAATTACAGGGGGATTTTATTTATAGACTGCAGTCCAAAAATATTTTCCAGACTTATTCTTCAGGGAATGCGAATTAATATTGCACATAATTATATTTTGCCTAAAATGTAGACTGAGTGGAGAAAAGAGTACTTTGGGCAGTATTCGATACCTTATTAACATTATCAAAGATTAAAAAACAAAATAAGGTTTACGCATTAGGTTGACTTTAAAAGATTCATCAAATCGTTATTATTTTAATAGTATCCACAGATTAGCATCACAACAATGCTAGTGAAAATAAATAAAAAAAGAGTATATTCGATACAGAATTATTAGTTTAAATAAATTATTCGATATCTTCATTTTCTAAATACTAACATCGATTTTAAACAAGGCAGAGACATATCCGCGCCGTTTACCCGCAAACCACCAAAAATCGTATGATCTTTGAAAATTTAGAGGAAACATTCATTAATTTGAAATACAACCAATACGAAATTAATTAAATAAAATATTCAACGTTATGTCTAATATTCTAATCGGCATCGGGTATTTGAGAAGTTAATGAAAATTCATAACTTCTTAGAAAAAATTGCTTAATAGTTGTTAGTATTGCATTGTTTAGTTCGAGATAAAGAAAAAATAATAAAAAATCTCGTATCGTTTGGCGATGTTGCAATAATAATTTACAAGGCGCTTATATCTTAAATTTATTGTTTATTAAAAATGCCAATCAGTGAATAACAGAACTCCACATGAAGTATTTATGTTCCCACTCAGTGCACGCTTTGAGAGCGTCTTTTTCTCGTCCTTTATTTTTGTTTCTTAATCAAATTTGCAAAAAATAACGTTTCATTTGGTTTCCCTACAAAAATGAGGAGAGTTTTGCTGTTCATGCTTATTTTACTTTTTTCCTTGTTTGGAAGTTCCAACAAAAATTTGAAATCCTTTGGAAATGTGATCTTTTTCCAAACATTAGATGGATATACTGATGCGAACGTGCACTCCACTTCTGGGCACACATGTTCTTACTTGTTTAATATGTATAACGCATTAGTATTAATATGATATACACATTACGTTTTAGTAGGCATCAGACCATGTAAGCATAATATGTCTTTTACTTTTGATTGTGATTTCATAATTGTTTAAGTAGATTAATCTCCTGTTAAAGTTATTTTAAAACTCCTAATATTTCAATAATACCTAAAAATATAAGATGTGTTGCAAGAATACGGGAGCAAAGTAACTGTCATAGCTTTAAGGTTGATTTTGGTTTTCAGGTTGAATTATTGGAAGAAAATATAGCCTTGAGATTTTTGGATGCGCTTTGGTCCGGTCTATCTTTGGACCAACTACAAAGGAAGTTACGTCTGGACAGAAATCACTGATGGCTCCATAAATAATCAACAATAAACAATAAACAATGTTATAGTAATTCTAAAATATCGTTCAGACTTCCAGGTATTGGAGGGCACTAAATTCCAAATTCGCCTAGGGCGCAGATGGGCCTTGTTATGGCGCTGGTTAGAACATAAGTGGAATTGGTGAAGGCTCATGGTCGAGCTAACCTATTAGTGTTGGTTAGAAAACCAGTTCAGCTGTGAGATAATGATTCAGGGTAAAAATCCTCAAAAATAATCTGAATGGGTATTAGTAGTGTGTATCACCATGGTTGATTAGACTTTTTTTTTTTAAATATCTAGGTTTTATTTATTTAGTACTAGATTACTGTGGGTCTTACCTGGTTAA
>NW_027107314.1:1128151-1135053 GCF_000696795.3 Halyomorpha halys | reverse complement strand
TTTGCTTCTTTAACTATAGGTAACTGAGTGGAACATCATGAACCTCTTTTTGATGTAATTCTCTATTGTCTCTATTTGTAATTCCCGATGCAATTGACTGTTTCATACAAACCAAGGAGTATACACTGCAATTCTAATGACTTTATTTTGAAAGTATTGTAATTGGTTTCCTTTTCGTAAAGGATGCCGCCCCCCATACTTCACATCCATACATCAGCAGTGGCCTGAGAATTGTTTTAAAAACAAGAATAGCTGTTTCTGGCTTTAATTTGGATTTTTCTATTTAGGAGAGGATATAGTATTGCTAACAAATAAAAGGTACCCCTTTTACCGTAGGTTTGAGTTAGTTCGATGTAGATAGGGTGGTTCCCAGATAAGTAGATCCCGTGAAGGCGGCGATCGAGGTAAATTTCCAGGTATCTTGCTGTTTCACTGGAAGAATTCCATTTAACATTTTTACCTTTGAGGATAAGTTCTGATGGGCATCTGAGAGTAAAAACTTTTGAAGTAAATTTTTCTATGTTTAGATCTATTGAAGTAATATTCTAGTTCATTAAGGTGACTTTTCAGAGTATCTCTAGCTATTATTATGTCGTCATGTTTGAGAGGACGCTGTTGTATCGTCAGCGAACATAAATATGGAGGTATGTGCGAACTAAATGATGTCGTGAACATAGAAGATGAACAGAACGGGAGAAATGACTTAACCTTGTGGAGTACCGGCATGGATTTGTCTGAGGGTAGAATTCGTTTCATTTATTCTAACAGAAAATATTCTGCCGTCGAGGAATGAGCACAGAATGTCGTGTAGGTACTTTGGAGTGTCTACCCGCTTTAGCTTGAATAGGAGACCTTATCGAACGCTTGTTGGAAGTCTAAGAACGGTAACCAGGGTCTCTTCGAAACCGTTTATTATAAATTCTGATAGTCTTGCAACTTGGTGAGAAGTGGAATGACTATGTTGAAAATCCGAAATGATCTTGATGCATTGAAAAAAAGGAGAAAGATGCTTTTTTAATACTTGATTCCAGCAATTTTGCGAGAATGGGTATCAAATTTATGGGTCTATTCCGGGTTTAATCCTGCGCTATTGAGGTGTGATGTGAAATATGGACATTCTTGGAAAGTATGACTAATTTTAAAATTGTTGTTGCAATACTAGCAGTTCAGATGGGTTTGTTTTGAAACAAGATAGGATTGGGTGAGCCTTGTGTGACCTATTCTTAGCCTGGCCAGTACGACCTCCTCTCTACGGAATTTGCGGCTGGAAGTATCCCAGGGCTTGACGTCTTTAGTCCTTCTCTTGCATCGTAATAGGCCAGTTCATTTCCTTCGATTCCTTCACTTGGAACCCATTTAACTTTTTTACCAACCATGGTAGAACCATGTTTTTGTCTAGTGTCAGAATATCATAGACAAATTCTGCATTTTTCGAGCTCAAATCTGTATTTTTTTTTTTTTACAGAGCTTCTCTGCATGTTTGGGAGATGAGGCGACTAGTGGGGAACGAAATTATCGATAATAATGTGTATATTTTAAGTTAAATAATACACAAGCAATAGATACCACAATAGATATACACAATAGATAAGCAATATATATTCTCACTAAGCAGAATCTGTTAAAAAATAATCAAAGTGACAAAAGTGGCTATAAAAATGGACCTACAGTTTATATTTTAGTTTGAAATATTACCCTTAAATCATTTGGACATTTACAGAACGTAGCACAATAACGAAGTAGCAATTAAAATTTGGCCACCTGGTCAGAAAAAACAAACCGAAGAGATTGCGTAAGCCGCTTTAGCTCTCAGGAACACTCTTGAGTCCTTATAATCTGAAGTCTTTCCTCAACATCTGATGCTAGGAAAATTAGCAAATGTTTACAGAAGAATTACAGAAAAACGTAGATAAAAAATATTCAAAAGTATACGATTGATAACGCGTTTGCTCAATTCATTGACTGTATATTAACAATACATATCTATAATTTTATGAAAAATAGCACTTTGAGACTACAGGACGTACCTTCCTCCCAACGGTAGTTTTTCTATAAAAAAAAATATATTGCCATCCTTTTTATTTTTTTGACATTCTGAAAACCTGCTCTGAAATACACTCGTATCTTCAAAATATTATAAATCCGAATTTAAACAATTTGTGTAGTTCAGCATCTGGTTTTAAAAAAAGATTGTCTAATTCTTGATCCATAAAATGTATTTCAAAAGAAAATATCACTGCAATGGAACCTTAGTTTAGTTGCCAAAATTTAATAATATTTTTAATGAAGACTGATATTTGTTTTTATTTGCAGTAGTATGAATAAACTTATGCCCAGAAAACCGACCACAGTCTCTTACTTGGATTAACGCAATTCATGTCTCGATCCGTCTATTATGCTTTATAGAATTCATTTTCTTGTTAGAAACAATTTTAATAGTCCAAGTAGAAGTAGATTTAATCCTAAAACAAATTTCGAGGTCCCCATAACAATTTTAGTCAACAATTTTGAAACAGTAGAACAATATAACTTATTTATGACGATAATAAATGGAAAATAACAATAAAAAAAGAAAAAAAATCTAAGCTAAAAGTATTTTATACGCCGGGCTACCACTAAGGCCATGAATTCGTCCGAAATATTACTACACTTTAATGAAGGATGCTAATGTTCCAATTAGTAGAAATCGTGCCCTTGGATAAGGTCATTTAAGTATTTGCACCATGTAGGATGTTAGGATTGTTGTTAAGCGATGATAAACAAATATGCAATTATATCAAACCATAAGGGGGTAGTAGAACAACATCTAATTTATTTATCAAATACTTCTTAGTTTTGACAAAATTTCTATATCGAATCCCAAGATTTATTTTTCTTAAATTCCTTATGAAAAAATGTATTTTTCATATCCTGATACATAATTTTTATAACCAAGCAGAGCATCTCAAAAGTAAATAGAAACTTATGTATTTTTTAATGTTTACTTTAAAAAATACATACACTACAAATATCTTGTAGTTTTATTTTCTAACTAATTCATAAAAGTGTCAATTGAATTCTTCCTTTAAAATGTTAACTAAGGTTGAAACTTCTTATTTACTGATTCTTGTTTGTAACACATGTAAATGTTTTAATTACATTTATACTTTAATTTACGAAAACTCACATCAGTAGAATATATATTTTATAATAACTACAGGACTCTACATCAACAAGTGGACCAATCCCCATTTTACAAATAATACAACTGTTTAAATAAATTAAATAATTGTACAACTTTTTGCTCAAATTGTGTAACTGTAATTGAGATAACTGCGTAGTTCGGCCAAGACTCCCATTGGAGTCCTATACTGCCTAACCATGATTGGGGGTCAACAAAGTTTTTCATTTAGTGGGACCACCACTCATTGAAAAAAAGTAAACGCCACAGGCCGGATTTGAACCGGCACCACCAATAGACATCAAATTGGTAATACTACGTCTTGACTACTGAACTACGGGTGGCCCGAAAATAAAATTAATAGAAGGGTTAGAAAAAAAAAGAAAAAAAAACCTCACTAAAAACATTTTTATATAATAAAGAGATTTATTAATTTTTTTTTTTAGAGATTTATTATGAGTATAGCATACAAAACTTATTGCATTGCAGATTTAGTGCTCTATATTTTATTATATGTTTATCCTTAAATATCCTTGAAACCCAAAATTCCCATTCAAATGAAAATGATAGGCGAGAAATTAAGGCACCAACTTATACAGCAAGTTCTCAACGATGATAAAGAAAAACACTATCCACCAACATTCCAAGATCAACTGAACTCTTATGGAATTAGAAACCATGCAAAATTTTTGTGAAGTTGAGTTTAATAAGAGACTATGCTAATATTCTCAGAAGTTTTGGATTTCCAAACCAAAACTTAAAGTGCGACGTTAACCTTTAAAACAGACACTTATAGCGAGTATATTAGTCGATATATGACATGTCACAATCTCAAAAGAGGAGATCTAACACCAAAAAATAAATAACTCAAACACAAATTGATATAAAAATTATTAAATCAAATAATAACGCAAAAGTAACATAAGATACCTAAATGTGTTTGTAAAGTGCTATACAGAATGTAAGGAGATAAGAAAAATAATTTTAAACAATATTTAAGACATTAAAGTATTGAAAATTAAAATTATTAACACAAGAAAATTACTAACGACTGCATTTATTTACAAAATAAATAAAACACAAATGAATTCGACAGTAATATATTGTGAACTTAAATTTATTATAAGATTCATTTCTAAATTTGAATCTGTAAATCCTATTTTTTTATCATATATTTTTTTTTTACAATTGCAGAATGATCTTTCTACAGTAACAGACGTGTGGAAATTAGTATGTACTTAAAATTATAGGGCTTTTATTCAATGTTGCTGAGGACAGTTAAGTCATTAAAATATTTAATATTTTACTAACGTCTTCCACAGTAGCTAGTCCTGAGTCCCATTTTTTCTTTCAATGTTTCTTTTACTTTACCTGGTAATACTTACTTTAAATTGTTTTAATAATTTTAAACTTTCTTTTAACAAAAGATTTATTACCTTGAAATTGCTAGAATAAAGTTGAAATAAAACCAAGATGGGTATTAATAAAAGTAATGTTATTGGTTAACATTATATTATCGATTAATTTATTTTTTTCCGATTCGTCAAAAACAGAAATAAAAAGTGAATTAATAAGTGCATTACTGTGAAAAAGAAAAGTACTTCGTGTTGGGTCTTACCTTTTACTACCTTTAGTATTTTAAGGTTACCTGTTATGTTTAATGTTATATATGAGCTATCCATTCTAAAAGGAGCTATTTTAAGTCCGGAGGTGAGGGGCCTCCTCGTGTTGTATCGCATACAAGATAAAAAAAACAAAAAAAACATTAATTAATAAAAACGATAGATAAAGGTGAAATAATAAGAAAATCAGTCAGAAGTCGAAAAGAAACAATTGATTAATTTCTGCACTATGCGCTTTATCTCTATCTGTTTCAAACAATCCACTGATGACGTCTTTAAATGCATCCAATAGTTCTGCGTAGAGTACTATCTCAATCCACGTGCACCATCTTGTACTCATAGGTTAGGGAGGGGGTACTTTCTCATTCATTATTAATTTATAACTGATTACCCTAAAATGGCCTTTCAAGAACATACCAACACACAAAAATATTTTGTAGGCCAATTTTATCTAATACCCCGACTTGTAAATCAGCTACATATACTTCAGCAATTAGTATTGTCTAATAACTCTGACTTAAATATGGTTTTTGCGACGTGATATCATCTGGCATATGTTTATTCTTATATTTTGTTAAAAAATAGGCCGTACGTTAAGTTTCATAAGAGCCACTGATCAGAGATGGATAACTGGACTAATCAATAATTAAATAACTGAGTTCACCCGTACTGAAATACGGTATATAGCTAATAAATTTCTATATCTATTTAATATCTATTTCTATCGACATCAGTTCTGAACGGCTCAATTTTCCATGTAATGCTTCACAGTTAATTCTTGATTCATTTGATATCTATACCATGGAAACTCTGTTAGGTGTTATAGGTCGCATTTATGACTCCAAGATCCAATCATGAAAATTATGTTCTTATATAACTTAGTTACATAAAGCATAGTAGATGCTGAATGTGGCCGACCCATATTTTTTTTTTTTTATCAGTGTATCAATCATTCATGAGACTAAATTTAGAAATGATGAATGAAAAAAGTAACTGTTTATATGCGGTGCATCCTCTAATTAAATTAATTTAGTAATTATTTAATTAATTAATCATTAAAAAAGAAATCCTTTTTAAATTCCCCACTGTGCATAATTTTTAATCTTTGGGCCTTTTTACTTCTCTAGTCCTAGATTTGTACTAAATTAGCGGTAAGTATATAAAACTTAAAATATCTAACAGAAAAAAAAGCTTTAATTTGTTTAAATTATATTTTATAAAATCGAATTGAGTAAAATTGCTACTTCTCTAATTACTTGATATCATAGTTATGTATTGTTTCATAATACATACAATTATTTAGAAATTCAGAGAGGCAAATCAAAGATCTTAATTCATTTATTTTATAAAGTTTTAATTCGTGTTACCAATAAATACTAATACTAATAAATACTAATTGGTGCTGAACCATAGCTTCATTAATTCAATTTTATAACTAAATTACTAATGATTTCGACACTTGTAAAAATTAGAATAAACATCAACCAACAATAACACAATTGCTTTGGTTATGACAGTTTCCTGAACAGAATTTTCAGATCTACGAATATGAAAATATTAGAAATAAAAATGGTACTAATAAGGAAGAATACTTTAGATAGGTTAGATATGTTTTTTATTTATTCATACAATGCAGTACATAATTAACCTCACTACTGAGCAGGGACTCCTATCTGTTGTAGAATAGACATATGGATCATTGGCATTTGTTCAGAAACGTCATGGTGCTGCTGTTTACAAATTTGTTGTTGCAATGCTTTTTCTACAGCAGCCTTATCGATCTTGTTGTTGAGGAATGGAACAATCTCCTTCGCGAAGATTTCTTCAACATCAGCTCCATCAAATTCAGACCTAGAAGAAGAGAAATCTACTTTGGCCAACCTCTCGAAGGATAGATCGTGCAAAGTGACGGAGCAGTTTAGGCCGCCTTTGCCAGAGAAATCGGCAGTGTAGTACAGGCGGACGGAATTATCTCGGATTCTTATGCTGGCTGACTGATCTTGGTCGAAGATACTCAAGATTTTGAAGGATTGCTGGTAGAAACCAAAGCCGTAATGAAAATCTAATGTCACATTTTTTCTTTTAACGACTTCAAGAGTGCAATTGCCAGTTCTCTTCAA
>NW_027107314.1:1117808-1118548 GCF_000696795.3 Halyomorpha halys | reverse complement strand
TTTTTTAAAATAAGAGGGTCATATTATCGAATAAAAGAAGTAGAAAATATTCTTAAACAACAGGAATCAGAAACTTTAAAACCTAGTTCAAACGCACAACAAGAGGGTAAACAACCAAAATCACCTGATAAAGAGCAGGTTAATAAAAAAATGAAAGCTGAAGAAAGACTGGCTCAATTCAGATTTCGTTCTAGGAGTCTTTCAAATGTATCAAATGGCCAGATACCTCACAACTTATCGGTCACTCTCGCAGTGTCACTCGGTTTCAAAACCATATCAAGGCTTCCAATAAGGTTAATATTTTTCAAAAATAGAATGTAGACTGATCTTGTGGAATATAAATGTTTTAAAAAAGTTATTGGAATGAACTCAGTGTTATGTTTTGTAGAGACGTGGCTAACAGAAGATACTTTCGTACTCCCATCATGGTTACACGATTAGACCCCATATAATTGTCTAACCTGAATATACTGCAAGAGTTATTTCAATTATAGTTTCTTCCACATCCTCCTACATTGTTCCACCTTTAAAGAAAATAGACAATACATCTTAAAGCCACCCGTATCCAGGTTTTGTTTAATAATTGCGTTATGATTTTGTACAAGACTTTGCCTTTCACAAATAAAATAAAATCTAAATCTAATGTAAAAAAAACATCATTTAGCTCATAGTTAAAAATCACCATGAGTGAGTAGTTTCTTCATGAGAAGCAGAAGGATGAGAGAAAGCACAAACAAGAA
>NW_027107314.1:1117498-1117730 GCF_000696795.3 Halyomorpha halys | reverse complement strand
ATTTCTGATTAGCAATATTATGCCTTCAAGTTAATTTCTATATATCTATTTCTATCGACATAAAAAAAACAGAACGGTTCAATTTTTCATATAATGCTTTACATTTAATTCTTGATTCATCCGATATCTATATCATGGGAACTCTGTATGATGAATGTTTCCGACCGATGTTTTGTTTTTGTTTCATGTGCATCTATCATTTAGAAACGATACATAAAAAAAGTAACCATTT
>NW_027107314.1:1116599-1116921 GCF_000696795.3 Halyomorpha halys | reverse complement strand
CAGTATTTTAGATCTCACTTTGGCCATCTTTGTTTTTTATTCTTAATAGGGTTAATTAATATTTAAAATGCTTTATTGCTTGCGTGAATAGTCGTTTACTTATTAGTTTTTTTTAATTTCTATTCAGATATTAATTTAATTTAAGAAACAGAAGCCCTTATATGCGAGAATTCTTTATTTTCCTGCACCATATTTTGCAGATTTGTGTGCAACGAAGGCTTTCGGTTCATTAGAGTTCTCATACATAGACAAATTCAATTTTTCATAGCTTCAATTCCCTTACAATTCTCAATAGTTTTTCTGTACCTTAATAGGATAAGAT
>NW_027107314.1:1115310-1116520 GCF_000696795.3 Halyomorpha halys | reverse complement strand
GTTGTTGCAATGCTTTTTCTACGGCAGCCTTATCGATCTTGTTGTTGAGGAATGGAACAATCTCCTTCGCGAAGATTTCTTCAACATCAGCTCCATCAAATTCTGACCTAGAAGAAGAGAAATCTACTTTGGCCAACCTCTCGAAGGACAGATCGTGCAAAGTGACGGAGCAGTTTAGGCCGTCGTTGCCAGAGAAATCGGCAGTGTAGTACAGGCGGACGGAATTATCTCGGATTCTTATGCTGGCTGATTGATCTTGGTCGGAGATACTCAAGATTTTGAAGGATTGCTGGTAGAAACCAAAGCCGTAATGAAAATCTATGGTCACATTTCTTTTAACGACTTCAAGTGTGCAATTGCCAGTTCTCTTCAAGGAGTCGAGGCCAAGCACATCTGAGTCGGAAAAGAAAACCTGAAAAAATATATAAAAGATCATTACTTTTCATAAAAAGCCATAATTATAATAATGACAATTATTATAAAAAATAATAATAAGGAGGAAAAGAGAACAAATATATGTGGACACTGAACAGATTTTTTTTTGTTGGCAGTATTTTAGATCTCACTTTGGCCATCCTTGTTTTTTTTTCTTAATAGGATTAATTAATATTTAAAATGCTTTATTACTAGCGTGAATAGTCGTTTATTTATTAGTTTTTTTAATTTCTATTCAGATATAAATTTGATTTAAGGAACATAAGTCCTTATCTGCGAGAATTCTGTATTTTCGTGCACCATATTTTGCAGATTTGTGTGCAACGAAGTCTTTCGGTCCATTAGAGTTCTCATACATAGACAAATTCAATTTTTCATAGATTCAAATCCCTTACAATTCTCAATAGTTTTTCTGTACCTTAATAGGATAAGATAATAGAATAGAAGATGGGAACATCTAACATATATGTGCACTATAGTGGTATTAATGGGTGGTTTCTGAGCTAGTCCTTGTAACGTGATATAAAGGAAAGTTAAAAATAATTATAATTCTTTGTATTTGTTATAAATTCTATCAGAAAAAATGTCTGAAATGTATTAATATAAATAAAACATTGTGCCACACAGATTTCATAAAACAATATATAATACTTATACGATATTACTATATATAATGCCAGTAAATTCTATCAGAAAAAATGTCTGAAATATATTAATATAAATAAAACATTGTGCCACACAGATTTCATAAAACAATATATAATACTTATACGAT
>NW_027107314.1:1112728-1114805 GCF_000696795.3 Halyomorpha halys | reverse complement strand
AAAAATAATTATAATTCTTTATATTTGCTATAAATTCTATCAGAAAAAATGTCTGAAATATATTAATATAAATAAAACATTGTGCCACACAGATTTCATAAAACAATATAAAATACCCTATAAGATATGACTATATATAATGCCAGTACAATACATATATACAATATGAAGAAGTAAAAGTAAAACTTCCGCTAAAAACCTATGACATGACCTAAAACTAGAGTAAGAGCATGAGTGAAAAACTGTGCATATTTTCTTTTCGATATAGTTCCAATATAGCCTGCCAAATTACATTATCATGTTAAAGATGTATTAGATCGTATTTCGATTCACACATAAAGACGATTTGATTGAGATATCGGGATTTTTTGCTTAGAAAAAGCTGAAGATTAGAAATCCTGCTTTAATAATACCAAATATTCATAATTTGATTTAAGGAACATTATATTGGCAGAATTTTAATAGTAGATATTTAGTAAATTAAAAAAAAATGAAAATAATTTAAATTTCTTAAATTTAAATCGTGAAATAAATACTCACATGGGGACCAAAAGAACCCTTAGGTACATGAACAGAGGTGAATCTGTGTTTTCGAAGAAATTCATTGGTCTGAGCTAAACCTTTATCGACTGCACTGTTGATGTCGATGATTTCAGAGCTGACCGCTGCCACGGCCAGGACCAAGAAGATGTAGGAGAACTGCATGACTGCTGCTGCAGAAGATGGGCTCTCGATTTCACCTCTCAATATTTATACCTCATATCTGCGCTCTTATCTGCAACTTCGAGTGTTCTATGAAAGAATATGTCGTCCACTTCAAAGATATGATTTGATCGGTTCTACTTTTGCTAATGTGAATGAATTAATGAGACGTAATTTTTATTCAGATAGATTAATTGACAAATCAACATAGGGGCATAGCATTATAGTAGAGAAAGGTTATTATTTTTTACCCACAAAATTTGATTAACTAATAAAATGGTAGAAATGAAATTAGAAGGGAGGAAGTAATTCCATAAAGGAGAACGACAGATTATTCTAGATGGCAGCCGTAAGAGAACAGATTAAAAGCAAAAGGATTGAAGGTGTGATCTAGGAGAGGCTGCTGTCCAACAGAGTCGTAGAGTGCCGAGCAAGAGACAACCACACAGGGTAAAGATCATAGAGAAGAAGCCCCTGCTAGAGGATAAGTCAATCCTGTCTGCATTCATAATAGATTATAGTCTGAACAGTTATTTTGAATGGGAAAACCAAATCATTTAAAAACTAAATCATAGTTAAGTCTGATGATTAACTAACTTCAGCCCAGTATTGTCAATCAAATTCCATGTGTAGGTCAATATAAATTCAGAATATTTATGTCCATAAGCTCTTTTTTCATAAATACACCTCATTGTGAAATAAGTATTATAAATCTCATCTTATCATGCCACATATTTGTTAATTTTTATCGTACTTTGATAAAACCATAAGTTGGTGCTAAGAAATTACTTGCTCGTTTCCTCGACCTTTGCCTCAAATTCAAGCGGAAATTGAGAAAATGTAATTCGCCACTTACTTCATTGACGTTTTTAATACCAAATTTTTTAAAAAGTTTTCTACTTAATTGTCTAAGTGGGTTTTTTTCGTGAGTTTTACTATTTAATTGCTTCAGTGGCTTGAAACCATAAAAAAGAAGGGAATTATAATACCAGTGATTTTGTTTTAATCATAATATTCTCAAATTATAGGAAGATAGTCCGGATGGCGGTCCATAATGGTATCAAAATAGTAAAAGAAAACCATTTATTATAACCTTATAACCTCGGGTTAATAATAAATAGTTTTCTCTTTTTATTTTGATACCTTTATTGACCGCAACCAGACTCCTTCATACGGTCAGCTATGTTCTTCCCATATTATTCTTACATCAATGATTATATAAGTACCCCGCCCATAGCTGTGATTTACATTGTTGACACTCTGTCAGCTGAATCTCTCATTAAAAAAAAAACACTTTAGGGCAACTTCAATACTGGTTTACTCTAACTTACATTAGTGGCAGTGTGCCTAAGTGTTTAGGATCCACTTCTATAAA
>NW_027107314.1:1109970-1112678 GCF_000696795.3 Halyomorpha halys | reverse complement strand
AAAAGAACCCTTAGGTACATGAACAGAGGTGAATCTGTGTTTTCGAAGGTATTCATTGGTCTGAGCTAAACCTTTATCGACTGCACTGTTGATGTTGATGATTTCAGAGCTGACCGCAGCCACGGCCAGGACCAAGAAGAGGTAGGAGAACTGCATGACTGCTGCTGCAGAAGATGGGCTCTCGATTTCACCTCTCAATATTTATACCTCATATCTGAGCTCTTATCTGCAACTTCGAGTGTTCAATGAAAGAATATGTCGTCCACTTCAAAGATATGATTTGATCGGTTCTACTTTTGCTAACGTGAATGAATTAATGAGACTTAATTTTTATTCAGATAGATTAATATACAAACCAACATAGGGCATAGCATTATTGTAGAGAAAGGTTATTATTTTTTACCCACAAAATTTGATTAACTAATAAAATGGTGGAAATGAAATTAGAAGGGAGGAAGTAATTCCATAAAGGAGAACGACAGATTATTCTAGATGGCAGCCGTAAGAGAACAGATTAAAGGCAAAAGGATCGAAGGTGTGATCTAGGAGAGGCTGCCGTCTAACAGAGTTGTAGAGTGCGGAGCAGGAGACATCCACACAGGGTAGAGATCATAGAGAAGAAGCCACTGCTAGAGGATAAGTCAACCCTGTCTGCATTCATAGCAAATAGGTAATAGTCCGAACAGTAATTTTGAATGGAAAAACCAATTAAATCATAGTTAAGTCTGATGATTAACTAATTTCAGCACAGTATTGTCAATTAAATTCCATGTATAGGTCAGTATAAATTCAGAATCAATATGTCCATAAGCTCTTTTTTCATAAATACACCTCATTTTGAAATAAGTGTTATAAATCTCATCTTATCTCGACTTCAGTTTATAGTTTAAATACATTATACTGCCTGACCAGCATACCTTAGTGAATTAGTGAACAGGACACCTTTGGAAAATATATTTAATCCTTATTTATACACACTTACCTCTAGCATACCATAGCAAGGGCCCTGTGGTACTAGGTCTTGGTTTAAATAGATAGGTAATACATTTATAAAAACTGTAGATCCGTTCCCATAAGGAACGAATAGAGATATCTCATAGGAATAGAAATAGAGTTATACAAATACATACTAAATACTGTTTCTGGGACCCACAACCGCCGTAGAACCGCGGTTTACCAGAAACTTAGCAAAGAAGTATTTAGAAGTTATAGAGTATTGTATATATTTGTAAAATTTTCACACTCAGATGAAAGATAATTGAAAATTGTAAAATTGAAATATATTCAATGTATTTCATGCTACATATTTGTTAATTTTTAACGTACTTTGATAAAACCAGAAGTTGCTGCTAAGAAAGAACTTGCTCGTTTCCTCTACCCTTTTCCTCAAATTAAAGCGAAAATTGAGAAAATATGTCTTTTAAACGTATTTTGTTCCTGAACGATTGCACATTTTTACACAGATAATTTCTTTTTTTTTACATTTAGGGGTGTTAAATATATTTAAAATACCTTGTATTTTCAGTTTCGACAAGACTTACGATTCTATAGATCATAAAAAGTCGTGATATTTTGATTTAGAAAATGAATCATAATGATGTGAAAGATCGAAACGTTTAATTAAGTTCGGTTCGGTAATTATTATTCCGCAATATTTGAAGCTCGTTCGGGTTTAGAACAAGGGAATTCTATTTGTATTAAGTAACCAATAAAATAGGTTATTAGGAAGGTAATGGATGATGGAATTAAACCGGTTAAACTCTAGGTGGTATAATAACAATAATAATATTTGAAAAAATAAAACACTTTTGTTTTATGATTATCAATAATGGACTTTTGTAATCGATCTAAGGAAGGGATTATTGTATATTGTAATTTATTATTATTGTATGCAAGTATAAAAAGTTTCAGTATTGTTCGTAAATACTTCAGTTAAAATTCCTCCTATGTTCCTAATTTGTCCTGTGTTATCCTGCTTACTTACCCACTTACTTCATTGGATGTTTTTAATACTATCTTTTTTTTTTTTTAAGTTTTCTACTTAAGTGTCTAAGTGGGCTTTTTCGTGAGTTTTACTGTTTAATTACTTCAGTGGCTTGAAACCTTTAAAAAATAAGGGGATTATAATACTAGCGATTTTGTTTTAATCATAATATTCTCAAATTATAAGAAGATAGTCCGGATGGCGGTCCATAATGGTATCAAAATAGTAAAAGAAAACCATTTATTATAACCTTATAACCTCGGGTTAATAATAAATAGTTTTCTCTTTCTATTTTGATACCTTTATTGACCGCAACCAGACTCCTTCACACGGTCAGCTATGTTCTTCCCATATTATTCTTATATCAATGATTATATAAGTAACCCAGCCATACCTGTGATTTACATTGCTGACACTCTGTCAGCTGAATCTCCCTTTAAAAAAAAAAGTACGTAATACACAACACTTAACGGCAACTTCAATACTGGTTTATTCAAACTTAAGTTAACACTGCCACGTGCTTTCCGATCCTGCTAGATTGTTGTATAAGTCTTTAGGATCCACTTTCATAAACTAAAACAAAAAGATTAAAAACTGAAAATTTTAATCGACTTTTAAAATTCCATTCATTTTATCTCAGTTGAAATAGACCTCAGTATTCGGACCGGATTTACTTATTACGAAACGATAATCCTTGGTCATCATTTTCCTTAGAGCCTATGTG
>NW_027107314.1:1109048-1109415 GCF_000696795.3 Halyomorpha halys | reverse complement strand
ATTTTATACAAATATAAACAGTATCAAAGTCTTCTGTAAATACAATCATGTAACTACACGTTAAAAATGCTTCAATGTTACGTAGCCACTTACTTCTGTGGATGTTTATTAATACCATTTTTTAAAAGTTTTCTACTTAAAACTATCTTAAAAAAAATATTCGACTTCGTAGCTAACAAACTATTTTAAATCTTATGTTTGTTTTTGTTTAGGGGCGCTAAACTTCATTGGTCATCAACATCATTTATATTTTATTTAATTTTGCTTACATTTACTTAATTTTATTTATTTCGATTATTTATTATTATTATTTTCTTCCGTTCAATGTTATATTAGTCAGTAAATGTTATGATTCTAGAAACTGAAA
>NW_027107314.1:1106167-1107393 GCF_000696795.3 Halyomorpha halys | reverse complement strand
CATGACTTCTTGCCCTACAGTATCCTTTAATAATACCCTTCTCATTTCTGTCGAACAGATCCGTTGCTTAGGACTACATCTGGACAAACGACTGACAAAAAATCCTCATACAAGACTAAAAATACAAGAAACTGCTTGTCGATTTCGACTATTACAACATTTACTAGAGAAACGGTCTAAATTGCCTATCCATTACAAAAGACTGATATACATGACTATTATAAGGCCTATCTGGATATACGGAGTTGAGCTTTGGGGCTCCACTAAACCATCTAATTCCTCTCGAATCCAATCCTTACAGTCCAAAATCCTTCGTAGAATCATTAATGCTCCTTAATTTGTCACAAATCAAGTCATCCACCAGGACCTCTATGTTCCATTTGTTGCCGATTTGGCCAGAACCAGATACTATTCCTTCCATGATAAACTTCACAACCATCCAAATCTACTTGTTTCTAACCTGGCTTCTCCTTCATTAGAGTTCTATGAATGGGAAGATTCTCCAGATGTTTGTATCATGTCACTATGTGTATATATTTGTATTCAGTTGTAAATAACAATAAATAAATTATTAAATAAAAATAAAATAAATAGATTTATTAAACGTTTGAATGGCTATCATCATCGATTGAAAGATGATGAAAGCCTTCTTCCCATTTGAAATAATGATAAGTATTAAGTCTTACATAAGGAACTCGAATATTTTATTTCTAATTTTTAGCATGACTTGAAAAATAAAGGTTTCTCAGAACATTAAAGATTATGTTTGAAAGATGATGAAAGCCTTCTCCCGATTTCAAGTACTGAAAGCTCTATTATTGGCCGAACAAAACAAGGAGTTAAATGTTTTGTTAAATGCACATAAAGATAAATAAAATCTTGATAAAAAAAGATAAAAATTATCTTGTTCTATTAAAAAAAGAAACGTTATTCAATCATCAAAACAATATCAATCAAAACGATATTATTTGGTCGATATCAATTTACATAACCAATATTAGTGTCACTAAATAACAATAATCTCAAACAGGAAATATATAGGCAGAAAGAAATACTAAAAAGTAAAAACATTTCCACCAATCACGATAAAACATTAGAGGAAAGGGAAGATGGGAGAAAAAGATTTTCATCAATATTACTTAAATTTTGAAGATATGAATATGTTTCTACGATTCTAAGATATGAATATGCACATAAATGTACATACATGTATGTAAGGCTTTTTT
>NW_027107314.1:1105321-1106117 GCF_000696795.3 Halyomorpha halys | reverse complement strand
ATATCAATCAAAACGATATTATTTGGTCGATATCATACAGTGTAGAGTCCCGTTCTCCAAAAACCAAAAATAAACAAAAAAAGTATAAGAAGGATCATCTGGAGATTGAAACTTGTTTGAGAATGCACCCTCAAACATTTTGAATAGGATATGAAGATTCTGTAATCTATTGGAAAACACATGAACCAGTAGGCTCTTAGTGCCCAATGGATCTGAACAGGTACTAATAGCATGAAACAGTTTACGAAGAGCAACATAATTTAGCTCATCATTTAATAAATACAATGGGCATTACTAACGAAGATATAATGAATGCTATCAAGGCATCATGAACGAAAATATTGAATAGAATAATAAAATAAATGCTGAGTTCATTCAGGAACTAAATTCTATTAAAAACACTTGTACTGCCCAAGAAGAAAAAAACCGATAAGCTTCAAGAAGAAGTAAACTTTTTGAAACGGCAGCTCAGGAAAAATAATTTTGTTGTTTATAATGTCCCCCACACAGACAATGAAAATACATTGGGAAAAGTTAAAGAGGTTTTAAACCAGGCAAATATAAGTCTCCCTGATTACGCCGTAAATAATTGTTTTCGATTAAAAAAAGGACCAATATTAGTATCACTAAATAACAATAATCTCAAACAGGAAATATATAGGCAGAAAGAAATACTAAAAAGTAAAAATATTTCCATCAATCACGATAAAACATTAAAGGAAAGGGAAGATGGGAGAAAAATATTTTCATCAATATTACGTAAATTTTGAAGATATGAATATGTTTCTACGATTCT
>NW_027107314.1:1094482-1105271 GCF_000696795.3 Halyomorpha halys | reverse complement strand
AGAAACTACCCATTGGTAGCACTCTAATGACATTTTGCATTAGCTGGTCTCGTGGCCATCTTCTTTTCAGGCGCCTCGGAGGATTGTCAGGAATGGAAGAGAATGCAAAATTAGAAACAAGAAACAAGAAATATAAAACTTTGTTGTTTTATGATTATTAATAATATACTTTGTAATCGACCTATGGGGGAAATTATTGTAGGTTTTATTATTATTTTATACAAATATAAACAGTATCAAAGTCTTCTGTAAATTCAATCATGTAACTACACGTTAAAAATGCTCCATTTGTTACGTAGCCACTTACTTCTGTGGATGTTTATTAATACCATTTTTTTAAAATTTTCTACTAACTATCTTAAAAAAATATTCGACTTTGTAGCTAAAAAAATATTTTAAATGTTTTTCTTTAGTGGCGCTAAACTTCATTGGTCATCTACACCATTTATATTTTATTTAATTTTGCTTATATTCGCTTACTTTTATTTATTTGGATTATTATTTATTTTATAATTTTTATTTTTTTTTCTTCCGTTCAATGTTATATTTTTGTCAGTAAATGTTCTGATTCTAGAAACTGAAATACTAATTCTATTGTTTTATCATCGCCTCCGAGGGTTTTTGAAATATCTGTGTTTAGTCCTAAGCTATTTATGTGTGGTGTAATATATGGGCATTGTTGGAAAATATGGTTTATTGTCAGATTATTGTTGCAATACTGGCAGTTCGGAGGCGTTTCTTTTGAAATAAGATAGGAGTGGTTGAGCCTCGTGTGACCTATTCTCAGTAAATTAAAAATATGTTAATAAATTAAAAATATTTTAAATGCATTAAGCGTTTGAATCGCTATCATCATCGTTTGGAAGATGATGAAAGCCTTCTTCTGATTTCAAATAGTGATAAGTATTACATAAGGAACTCGAATCTTTTATTTCTAATTTTAATAAAAGAAAAATAAAGATTTCCCAGAACATTCAAGATTAGCGTTTGAAAGATGATGAAAGCCTTGTCCCAATTTCAAGTACTGAAAGCTCTATTAATGGCCGAACAAAACAAGGAGTTAATGTTTTTTTTTTTTTGTTTTTTTAAATTTATTTAAGTGTTTCGACCATTCGGGCCATTTACTCTTGATTTACAAATTCGATTACAATTGGCATGTTCATACAGTTGAAATTACAATGTGAGAAATTTACGATCACAATTACCATTACATGTTAACAATTACAATTTACACTTCACAAATTTATTACTGTTGTGGAGTCTTTTCTGATCATTTCCTGTAGACATGAAGAGAATCTGTGTGATTCCAGAGCAACCCAGTAAGAATGTGCCCAACATCGAAATCACTTCAGCAGCAGTGACACATCGGTGCTTCTTCATGAGATGACAGTGGGCGAGTCGCGTATGCCCTATCCAAAGTTTTGTTAAATGTACATAAAGATAAATACAATTTGGAGAACATTTTTTTAAACCTAGTGGAAGTCTCAAAATGACCGTTGTCAGTTAAAAACGTTTCAAAAAAAATTTGGTGAAACAAAATTATTTAATCTATTATTAAGAGAAGTATTAAAGTCTAAGTATTAAGAGAAATACTTACTTTTGCCTAATTTATCTAAAAGATCGGTAATGTTAGGAATAGGATATTTATTACCAATATTTTTGGCATTTAATTTTCTATATTATTGATTGATCTAATTTTTTAGGAACTACCGAAATAGGAATGCGTATTATAAGGCAAAAAAGAAGAGCGAATAATGGGTTGTTCTAAGATTTCGTCTATTTGTCTTTTGACTTATTTTTGAAATATTTGCGGATGTTAGTAGTTTTTAATGTAAACCACAATTTTATCTTTTGTTAAAATTTTATGTTTTACACGAGTATTTTCAGTTAAAGGAGTTCCATTAATATAAAAGAAATCTTGATATTGTTCAATTTAAATTTTGAATTTTTTTCTTATCTTCCTGATATAGATGATCTGTGTAGATAGGGTTGGTTATTTCTGAAATATTCAATTTATATGAATCTAAAAAATTTACATTGTAGTGTTGAATAAATTTAAAATTTTTATAGAATCCACAAAGAAAGGGTTTTTAGTAGTTATTTTAAAAGGTTTATCTGATTAATTTTTGAGCACGCGGTCTCAATTTCTCGGTGATTAGTTTTGCCAGAATGGTGTTCAGTTACGTGTCTCAGTTGTGCCTCCAATCAGTGTCGTTTCTACTTGATGGAGGCACCCAATCAATGAATACCCCAATTCCTACCCTCTCTTGTCGCCACAACCGTTTCAATTTATCCGCGATCAACCAGTTTCCGGTATAAACATAGCAGTACCACCCTGGGTTGATGAGTTCTTCAAATATATTTTCTAATGCGGTTTCGTCTATCGATGCGGGGGTGCGAACTAATATTGTCGACAAACCTTCGTAAGTGCTCGCCCTGGTTTCGATTCCGGGATCCTGTTTTGATTTTATAATGATTTGTCATGTCGCTTGTTATTAATGATATCGTCTATCTCTGGCAGTTCCTGGGATCTGTCCGTTTTACTCCGAGGTTCCCGATATTATTCGCACCTGACAGAAATTTGAAATTTTCTGTCCCGGGTTTCGGCACCACTTACGATTAGACTAGCAAAATGGATTCGGGCATAGTAACGACACAAGAGTACTTGAATAACTAACTTTATTATCATTTAATAAAATTCGTGAGTTATAGGACAAAACGTATATATTAAGTAAATCGTAAGCGCGGATGGTAGGAGTTAAAAGGCAATAAGGTATCGGTGATTTTATTAGAATTCAGTATTAAGAAGAGGTCAACATATTTTTTAGTAAAAAAAATGTCATTAGGAAAATATGGAATAACAGAATTGAGTAGATCGTTAAATACAATATTAGAAAGGTCGAGGCTAGAGGATTACACATAGCTAAGCCTGAAATTAGTTTAAAAAATTGACCATGGAAGGTGAGGTAGTGAACCGGATTCACAATAAAGTTGGAGAGATTTGAGGCGAGTAGGAAAGTCAAAGGATGTATGCGGTTCAATGGTTGACCAGTTGGATTCTACTAAAATCACTACACCTCATTATGCTTTTTTTTCTCTTTTTTTGCCGATCTCTCTAAAACAGATATAAACGTGGATTATTAAAAAAATGCATTACGTAAGAATTATAATTCAATGGGAGTATTACCTTTCTCTATCATGGGTATTAGAAGATCTAAATGGAATAATAATAAATAATTATCTGTTGGTTAGGATGGTTGTGCTGTCGGAACTCTACTTTAATAATGGGAAGTAAGGGGCCTCCGTAAGTCGCTTAAAAAATAATAATTAAATTAAATGAAAAAAAATTTAAGAAGAAAATTAAAATAATTATAAAGTAAATAATGAATAGTAAAGGAGGAGAGGAGAGAAAAGAAGAGACTTAATAAGGAGATAATAAAGGGCAATATTTACAGATTTTATGAGATTCTTCTTGAATCTCAGAGAACGATTTCCCTCAGCTAGCAGCCGAAGAAAACTTCGCTTGTTACAATGAATTTGTATACGGGTGGAAAATAATTTTTGGCCTACCCAACTTCATTCTACGTCAAAAAAGAAGACCAACACCTGGAAATCAAGCAAACTTAAGAGGCGCAGACGACTAAACCTTACAACTGAAAACTGTAATATTTATCGTTTAACTTTTAAATTGATTTATTAGCAGTTGTTCGATGCTATGGACATGTAAGGTCGAACTGCTGCTGCACACCTGTATTAGTTATAAGGCAGGAAAAGTTGGAAATAAATAAATAAATAATGTTTCGAGTTGTATTTTGCGATATATGTTTTTTTCAATTTGACCTTCCTCTGGGACATTATTAGTTACAATGCTCGGGTTTCTCGTAATAACTACTTAGTCACTGAATTGTGAAAAGCATGAAAAAAAGTCGTAGGCTGAAATCTGACCATTTGATTGTTTGGTGTCAAATATAACTTTTGTACTTTAGTTCAAACAATAAGCCATTTTAATAAATTATTTTTTTATACATATTGTTTAATGAATGATGAAAGATGTGGGTGTAATTAATAATAATACTAGCTAAAGTAATTTGAAAAAAAGGAGGAAAAGTATTCGAAAATTTCGCTATTGGCTTATTGGCTAATGATTGGAGGGAGATATTTTATAAGGGGGCTATAATGTTCAGTTCAAGAAATGATTCAGTTCCATAGGGTTTATCATTTATGCATCTTAAAATTAAATCATTAACTATAATTAATTACTAACCGTTATTTAATTCTTAGCAGGTGAAATCAATTCAGGGAGTGAAATATGATTAATATTAGGTATTGTTATCATTTAAGAACACTTTAAATAAACGTTATGATGTGATATTGACATTAACTTGCATTCGACGAAAACGCGTCATCTTGTAAACAGTCTCAAATCCCAGATACTTTACTTTGAAGTAGTCTATACCGTTCATCTTCGTTGGTGTAACAATATACTTATTTCTAAAAATTAATTTACAAAATAGCTATTTTTGATATAATTATATTTTGATATCCATTCAAACCCAAACAATATATAATAAATTCAAAACAATCCGATCTTTTGAGTTTATTGTTTTTTATTTTGTTTTATTTCCCTGACTACGAGCAGCCTTATGAAGCCCGTCGCTTTGGCACATCCATCTTTGGTTCTTTTATATATCTTTAAAAAAATGTAAATATACATAACTTTACCCAACTTCGAGAGTTATAAATCAATTAATAATTGACTAAAAGATGCTTTTAAAAAATCATCGAAGTACCTTACATCTAAACTTTGGAAAAGCAGAAGAATAATTTTCACAAAACGTCAACTGTAACCTCCCTCGAACATAGTTTTAAATAATATAGCTATTGATTTTGTCAAATATTTAGGAGTTACATTAGACAGTAAATTTTTGTTCAACCACTATATTACCTTAAAATAAGAAAACAATGTACCAAATACTTTTATATTTAAATATCAAATCAAAATTATGCTTTAGAAATAAATTGATGCTCTAGAACTCAGTACTAATACTTATCATATCATATACTGTTGTTATACCATTTCCCTATAGAGCATACAGATCTAAATATAGGCACCGTTAAGGAATGTATGAACAAATTGACTCTAATTTATAATAATTTCTTTTCTTTTAGCTCTTTAAATATGTCAATATCTGAAATAGAAAATTATACAAAATAATATATCATAAAAAGAACAAACATATGACGTTGAAAAAATCATCTATTAGCGATCCGAATCTTATTTTATTTACTCCTTTGGATTTTATTTTATATAAAAATCTAAATTATAGTAGATATAGAATACTTAGCTAAGAAAAATAAGTTGTATAAGGGTGTATGCTGAAGCAATTGTGTATTTAATGTATATTTTATATTTAGGAAACAAAAAAAAATGTTAACAAATTACAAACTACTAAATTGAATAGAATGTCTTTAATTTAATTTTCTTAGTTGAAATATACCTTAATAGTCTGGGCCAGATTTAATGATTGTGAAACAATAATACTTTTTCTCCATTTTCCTAGGGGCATATGTGATTCAATGATTTATCAAAAGTTTTAGTCTGGTTGCTCATTGAAATATCACAAAACAAAGATAATTCACTCTTATTATTAATTTTTCTATTATAATGTTAAAAAAGTTATGAAGAGTATATTATATTGGAAACAATGAAAAAACTTATCATTGTCAATAATTAACGATTGGAGAAGTTTGTCGGGGGGTGCGGTCAGCAAAGAACAACATAAATAAACAAAACCATATTTATTTATTTTATGCCACGTTTCGACCTGAGTTTCAGGTCTTCATCTGCGGTTCTGGCGTAGAAGGCGTAGGCCTGTAACTGCCGTTCAGGCATTCAGTTGCAGGCCTACCTTCTACGGCATGTAGAACCGCACCCCCCGACAAACTTCTCCAATCATTAATCTACGGTCAACTATCTTAAAACCACATCAATAATTAACTATTGTAATCGAGCTAGGGAAAGGATTATTGTATATTTTATTTACTTAAGTGGGCGTTCTTTATTTCCATTTTTTAAAAAAGTTTTCTACACAGTGAATTATTTTACTTCAGTGCTTCCTTTGTAGTCGACCCAAAATTACATAATGATCGTTTGAAAAGTAATTAAATACTATAAAAAACAAAATAAAAGCGAAATGGAACAAGTATTAGACTTTACAGCCATCAAAATATTTACAAAGCATTTAGTCTATGTTCACATAAGGAACATACATATTGTATTTCAAGTTTTTCTCATAACTTGAAAAATATTTTTTAGTTTCCCTCTCGCAGTCCAATACAAGTTTACTATTGCCCTTGGTTGGTCCGCATCCTGCTGAATATCTTCCAGACCAATACACGTTAAAAGATAGTCTCCACCCCTTTCTCTCATGTTGCATAGAGGACACTTCGGTGAAGCTACGATGTCAATTCGAGTAAGGTGTTTTTGGACCAGATCATATCCTGTTACTAGGCGAAAACAAGCCACTCTCTTAGCTCTGCCAAGATTGCAAGGGATTCGTTTATCCTTATAGTTAGTCGGCTCTCCCACTTCTTCCCACTTCTTTCCTTCCGCTTGAACTTTGTGTCTAGCCCTTGTCCTGTCCTTAAATAAGAACTTGATAATTGACTTCACTGTTCTGTAGAAAACAACAAGGTGGTTCTCTGCACAACCGAGCTTAGCCAAATTGTCAACTTGTCCATTGCCAAATATACCAACACAGCCTTGTATCCACAGCAGAGCTATAATCCTTCCTCTGTTTTTCTTAATAGCAGCCATGTTTCTGCACTTTTCTTCATTGGGTGACTCTCCGAAACCTGGTGTTGATAATTTTTGTATTACGGCTTGGAAGTCGTTGAAGATTACAGTGTTGTCATCATTTTCAAACAGAGTTGGGCCAAAAAGGATTTGATTGAAGAGAGACGAATACATTTTTATTCGGATAAAAACACGACTAAATAATCCGAATATTTTTGTATTTGAATATTTGAAATATTATTTCAATCGAATAAAAAAATAGTCGAATGCAAAATTAATATAATATAATATTATTTGAATAAAAATTACTTTTTTTTAATTCACTTATTTTTTATCATTTCCAATTTCTAATATATGAGGATTACACATTTTCAGACGAGTAGAAAACGAAAATGCTATCGATTTCAAGATCGCGTATCGATTTATTTTAGTTTACTACAACTGACTTAAACTTATTTCTTCTTCTTCTTTTACTGACACATCAGGCGCATGAGGCTGCCCTTGGCCTCCTAACGGCCTCCAACCATCTTTCTCTATCTTCTGTAAAGGGATCCTTAGTTGTCGCAGATCCCGCCTCACAGCATCCATCCATCGGCCCTTCGGCCTACCACATTGCCGCATACCATCCGGAACGTAACTGTTAAGTTTATGGGCCACTCTTTCCTCGCTCATCCTCATTACATGGCCAAGCCATTTAAGCCTTTGTATCCTTATGTACGAGGAGATGCTACATTCCTTATAGAGCCCAAAAAGTTCACTATTTTTCCTTCTTCGCCAATTACCATTCTCGCATACGGGCCCTAAGATTCTCCTCAGAATTACTCTTTCAAACCTGTCTAGCAGGTTAATGCTTTTATTGCTTAGGGTCAAAGTTTCTCCACCGTATGTGACGACTAGCCTTATCAACGTTTTGTACAGTGTGAACTTGGTGGTATAGGTAACAAGTTTGCTTTTGATTAACCTTACAGTGGAGAAATAAGCTCTATTTCCAGCAGTAATTCTGCTTCTAACTTCTTCTTCTTCATCTCATTGATAATAGAGCTAAGGTAAGAAAAATTTCTTACCACTTCGAAATTAGAGGGGCCCATTACAAGGCGACTCTGCCTCTGGTCCAGAGGTTTCTTACCCAACCGCATAATCTAGGTTTTTTCCCCATTATTATGCAGGCCCATCCTTTTTGCTTCGACATCCATCACTTCGAAATCAGTCCTAATGCTCTGCAGGGATCTACCGATGATGACGAAGTCGTCTGCATAGGCTAGAACTTGGGTCATCTTTGTGAATACTGTTCCTTCCTGATGTATTTCTGCTCTATTTATGATTGCTTGTAGAGCGATATTAAACAGGAGAGTAGCTATTGGGTCACCCTGCCTTAGGCCACATTCCACTTCAAAAGGCTCTGATATTCCACAGTATTTTACTTGGCAGATTGTGCTCACCCTTGTGCATTTTACTAATCGGGTGAGTTTACTAGGAAGCCCCAGTTCATGCTTAGCCACTATGAGCTCACTCGACTTAAACTTACTAGAAAAGTTAAAATTAATTGAGGGCATTTTCGTTTTCTGTGCCTTAAGAACCATATAAGAGGCCCCTGATATATTAGAATCAGAAACTTAAAATCGATAGCTTTTCCATATTCTGCATACACTGAAACATAAAAATGGACCTTTATATGTTAGAAATCAAAAAAGTTAAAAAACAAACTCGATACGCGGTCTTAAATCCATAGCATTTTCGTTTTTTCTGTCTTAAGAAACATATAGGAGGACTATAATATATTAGAAATCAGAAAAGTTAAAATAAATCGATGCGTGATGTTAAAATCGGTAGCATTTACGTTTTTCACCTCTAAGAAAACATAGAAAGGGACCCTGATATATCAGAAATCAGAAAAGTTAAAATTAATCTATACACGATCTTAAAATATATACATATATTTCGGTATTTCCAGATCTGTGAGACAAAAAATGTCGTCTTAAGGACATTCTACGAATACAAATGTATTCGGATGGTTAGTCATATATATATATTTTTTTAAATAAGAGATTATTCGTCCAAAAACTTGACTTCGAATGGTTTATCGTATTATTTTGTACGAATTATTGATTTTTCGTGCAGATAATTCGCAAATACTAAAGTATTCGGATGGTTAATCTTCTTTTTTCCCCGAATACTTGGTCATTCGAGTTGAAAATTCACGAATACAAATGTATTTGTCTCTCGTCAATCAAATAATATTTGCCTAACTCTGCTTTCAATAGTGGCTTCCATCGCAATGCAAATCGTAAACAGGAAATGATAGTTGAAAGCTGCTCGAGTAGACACCTGCTCCAGCTCCCTTGTTAATACCGGACGGAGACCCATCAGTATAGATGTGTAGCCATTGCTCTATGGGGTATAAATGTTCAGTTGTTCCATCACCTGACGCACACTACCAAAAAACTCAGCAATGCACCACCAACACAATCTCATTCACGCCGATCACGCTGCAAGAGAAGCACTCGCGCTTCCGGGACGGGGTAAAGCAATTTTAACTCCGTCAGAGATATGCAGGCCTCTTGTAAAAGAAGTCAAAGATAAATGGCAATCTATGTGGAACGAAAGCCCAATGAGCAAATTAAAAATTATTAAAAAGGATGTCAACCCCTGGGGTACCTCCAGTCGCAAATTCCGTAGAGAGGAAGTTGTACTGACTAGGCTGAGAATAGGTCACACGAGGCTCACCCACTTCTATCTTATATCAAAAGAAACGCCTCCGAACTGCCAGTATTGCAATAACAATTTAACAATAAGCCATGTTTTCCAACGATGCCCATATTTTACACCACACCTCAATAGCTTGGGACTAAGCCATGATATCTCAAAAACCATTGGAGACGATGATAAGGCAATAGAATTGGTGTTTCGGTTTTTGAAATCACAAAATTTACTGACAAAAATATAACTTGATCGGAAGAAAAAAATAAATAAATAAAAATAAATAAATAAAATAATCAAATCAAGAAATAAATAAAATTTAACGAATATTAGCAAAATTAAATAAAATATACATGGCGTTGATGACCAATGAAGTTTGGTGCCACTAAACAAACAAACAATCTCATTATATAGCATCAGCCATTCCTTAGAAGGAGCTCTGCTCTAGTAATAAAAACTAGCGCAGATATACAGGATATTTTATATTATACTTGTTCTATTTTATTTTGTTTATATTATTAATTATTTTTTAGGGGCTAGGAAAAAAAGGGGGTATATCTCATATATTAGTGCAGCAGGTCTAAACTCGGGTTCAGAGCAATCTTTCTTGAACACATTCCAGCTTAAGTCGCCCGTAGACTTCAGCGGAATCGTGCTTTGACATGTAGGAGATGCTTATATTCTGCTTTTCCTCAGTTGGTTGGTCCATCTGAAGATGAATTTCCTCAGTTTTTAAAAGAAAAGTGCGATGGGACCTCAGTCGTTCATTGGTTTTACAATAAGCTAAAAGTGATACTCTCGTCTCATAAGCTTTTCATATAGACACAAAGCAGATTTCTCTCCCTTATCCTGTAGTGGTTCGAGACCAGCTTGGAGTTCCATAGCTGCGATGGGAGTGGATTTAACTCCGCCAGTTATAAACGTAAGGTTCGATTTTAAACTTTATGTAACTTTCCTATCGTAGCTTTGAAGGAGATTATCCCTCTAGATTAGGCCTTATATATGATTTGTAGGCTGCAGTATGTCCTGGGACGCTCCCCATTTAGTCCCTGTTTGCCTTTTCATCAGCTTCAATTTTTATAGTTGTTTCCTTTAGTTCAAACAATAAGCCATTTTAATAAATTATTTTTTTATACATATTGTTTAATGAATGATGTAAGAAGTGGGTGTAATTAATAATAATTCCAGCTAAAGTAATTTGAAAAAAGGAGGAAAAGTATTCGAAAATTTCGCTATTGGCTTATTGGCTAAGGATTGGAGGGAGATATTTTATAAGGGGGCTATAATGTTCAGTTC
>NW_027107314.1:1089449-1094097 GCF_000696795.3 Halyomorpha halys | reverse complement strand
GCCTTTTCATCAGCTTCAATTTTTATAGTTGTTTCATGGATTTGTTTTGATCTAGGTCAGCTCAGAGTCCTCAATACCATACTTTATCAGTTCTGGTTCATTTATACTTTATAGGCGAAGAACTAATCAGAACTTGAAAAATATTCATTTCCCTGAACATTTAAGTTTATCGTTAGGAAGATGATAAAAGTGCTAATTATATTACTTATCGCTACAGTAAAAATTCGTAATCTAAACATTGCTCGCAAACACAGCAAATTCTGATTGCACTTATACGGATGAGGAAAGACGTGTGAGTGGTCACTTACAAGAAAGCCATCGAGCGATTTCAAAATAATAAATTTTTAAGAACAAGATAATATATTAATTACTTCTAAATGTAATAGTCATCGCTGTATTATTGACCAATATCTGATAAACAAAAATAAACCCTCAGCATTTGAAGTGCCAGTCATCCAATAACACAATGTTTTGGTATCACATTTAGTAATAATTATATTTTACGAAGAAATACATTCGCAAGTAGCTTCTTAAAACTGATAAATACAAGAGCATGAATTATAATCATATCGCCCAAATACCAGACTATGTTTTATACCATTTTTTTTAAAAATTGTTGGTTATATAAGTACCTAATCCATATCTGTGAATTACATTGTTCAATAGAATTTTATATAACGAAAGTAAATACTTGGAAAATGATTTTAGTAGGTTAATAACGTTATTAGGTAAATAACGAAACTGATTTTAGTTCGTTCTATTTTGTTTAACGGCGTAAAACTTTCTTGGTCATCAACGCCGTTTTATTTGTATTAGTTTCTGGTTATATTCAATTGACTATTTTATTCCACACACACATATATGCATATATATACAGACGCGTGCAAGCACGAACACGTGCGCACACAAATACACACATACCCACACATATTCACACTAAATAAGGCAAAAAGCAGTTTCTGAAATGATTTTTACAAAAGTATACTAGAGTGAATCTCCTAATTTTTTTTAATCATATTTCTGTAATTATATTATGTGATTTTTAAAATTTAAATACCGATTCAATTGTTTTGTTATCGTTTCTAAGGGCTGATTATACTCATATGTCAGGTTTCGACGAAGTTACTGAGTTGCGACGTAAAGTATAGGCATTACTAAAAGATGTGGTTAATTGTCATATTGTTATTTCAGTATTTACATTTCGGTTGTGTCTCCTTTGTAATGAGGTAGGAATGAGTGGGTCTTGTGTGTGTTAGTTTTATATTGGGACAGTTCAGTGTTATGTTTACAGTATTTCGAGAAGTATACAATAGTTTTAGGGCGTTGATTGGTCCAGGATGGATGGTGGTTTTCTAATTGATTAATTTTTATCGTTTTAAGAAAATAGGTGGTCGAGGAGATTTTTTTCTGACAGCGAAAGAGTTGAATTTTGTTTTTCTTAAAAAAAAATTGGAAAACTTAGCATTGAATATATATTTACGGATCAGATGGTCTGTCTGTAGGTACAATTTTCAAGTGTAAGTTATGGCTAATTTTAATCTTCTAAGCAAAATAGGTGATAGTCCGGATTCAGCTTATAGCTTAAGAATAGGGGTTGTTCGAAATGCTTCAGTCGCGATTTGGCGTGATAGATTGTATCAAGCTTAGCAAGCACTTGGGAATGATACGAGCCGTAGTCCATTTTTGAACGAATGCCTGTTAAGTGTAAGTAAGCTAGTTCTATCGGCAATACAGGATGTGCGGCTTACTGAGCGAAGAATGTTTAGTTTTTTAGTACAGTCCGTTTTTAGTGTACAGATATAATGTTGCCACGTTAGTCTTCTGTCATTCTTTTCGACTTCTGACTCTTTTTATTATTATTTCACCATTATCTATCGTCTTTCTTAATTAATGGTTTTATTGTTTCTTATATGCGATACAACACGAGGAGGCCCCTCACCTCCAGACTTAAAATAGCTCCTTTTTAGAATGGATAGCTCATATATGACATTAAATATAACAGGTAACCTTAAAATACCAAAGGTAGTAAAAGATAAGACACAACACGAATTACTTTTCTTTTTTCACAGTAATGCACTACTAATTCGCATTTATTTCAGTTTTAGAGGGTTCGAAAAAAAAAAGTCTTCTGTCTAATGTTAAACCTAGAAATCTATGATAATCTGCGTATAGTATTAGAGAGTTGCCTAGAAATAGATAGGTTTGTATTCGTTTTCTACTGAAGTGGAGGCTTCATGTTTTTTTGATGGAGAATTAAATGTCGGTAGTGCATGACCAATCTTTTATCCTGTTTATTGCATTCTGTATTTTAAGTTGGATATCGTTAACACTTCCAGGTCGATAAAAGATTGATTCAGTCGATTCCTGATACTATTGAACCGAACCAGAAGTTCCCCGAAATATTGCCCGCTAGATTGTCTGTCTCTTCATCTCACGAAACATCAAGAAGATGTACTCTTTCGGGGTCGCCGCCTTCTTCCGAAGGCCGTTTGCCTTTTTCAAGCTCACTTTCCCCGTATCCTAGATTGTCTCCGTCTGTATCTGAACGAGAATGGACCTCTTTACCGAACCACCTCTGTTCTAAATGCTTCAGAGTCCATACTGAACAACAGTTTGTCAGCGGTTCATATTCTCTTAATCAACCGATTGCCTCTTTTCAGAAAGTGGTTCAATTCCCCGGTTTCCTTGGTGATCCTTTCAAAGTCCAATATTGAATTTCTCAGACCTTATGCTCTGTCTGTCCTGATCTTAATCCATTTCAATGCATTGACGTATGCCCCCACCATGGTGAACGGCGGTGGAATGATTTCAGCTAACGCCGGTGGAACTGGCGGTGGCGGGTTATCCTGGGTTAAAGTCAAGACTTTTTTTTTTTTTTTAATCCCCCTCCCTTGCCATCTCTGGCATACGGGGTACGAGAGCAGTGGGGTAGTGCGCCGTGGTTTGCGCATGCCACTGCTCCCGAGGATCACCAATTTGTTTTTCTTTTTTATTCTTTTATTAATTATTCAATTAATTTTTTTTTTTTTTTTTTTTTATACTGTGGTGCAGCCCAGCGCTAGGTCTAGCGCCCCACTGATGGAGCTGCATCTTGCCCACTGCATCCGTCTGGGTGCCTCCTGCAGTTACCAGGCTGGTCCAGCCCTCCTGGTCTCAGTCTGGGTCAGCTTCCTCATCTTCTGGTGGCTCGCCGATGTTGGGCGTTCAAGTCCTTCCCATCGTGTAATGAGTGGGGCCCACCACCTCCTTCCATCTGTAAATGAACTCCTTGAAGAAGGGATAATTCTCTTCTTCTATCAAACTGGGAAGGTCCGACTCGGCGAGGGCGTAAATCCCGGTCTTTCTCGACAGCCTGGCTCGGTGTCCTTCCATTGCAGAGCAATCTATTATTACGTGTTTTGCTGTTTCAGGAACTCCGCACGTTGGGCACTGGGGGTCAATGTTCTTTCCAAAGCTCTGCAGCTTTCTCCGAAATCCCTCGTGTCCGGTTAGAATCTGTGAGACCCAATAGTCTGGGAGGACCTATTTAGCCTTAAAGTCAAGTTATTGTTCTCAGATAAATAAATATTCATCTGAAACTGGAATTCACACAAAACGGGCTCGAAATTGAAGGCAAAGAGAAAAAACACCACTTACTTATCGTTAAGAGAAATCCGTTGAAAAAAAAGAAGGAAAAGAACTTCTTCGCAAGGATTCCAGTAATAGAATGCTTTATTAATTATCAAGTTCCTCAACATATATCATTCGCTCAGATGATTTGGCCCCGTCAGGAGACATTGCATTAACAGCTGACTGAAGCCTTAATAATATACAATTTGGTCATTAATATTCAACGGTGGTGATCGTAGGACATTCTAGGCCTCTGATTCGTTTTTGAGCAGAGTTTTAGTTAATTGAGGTGAACCGCCCTCCTCTTCCCCAGTTTATTTAATATTTCGCTAGTGTTATAGTCTCCGATTATTGTACAACTTTTCCTATGTTAGTCCCAGTATTCTGGTAAACTACCGTCCCTATCTTAATTTCCTCCGTAATGTCCATGAAACCTAAAATTCTGCACAAACCAAAAAAAGTAAATAAATAAATTATTAGATATATGATTTATTATACTGATAGTTTGAGAGTGGTTTATTTCATCACTAACACAAACTTCAATTGATCCACTCGTACTCTCAACTTTTTATTTTAAAAATGTCTTCAACGCTTCGGCCCTTAGGCCATTCTCAAGAAGACAACCAGTAAAGGTGGATCAATTGAAGTTTGTGTATCAGGGACAAACAAATAGAGTGCATGGACAAATATGAGGATTGTGCCTGTTCGAGGATCGTGTACGAGATTAGATGGATGCTAGTGCTCGAGAGGAAGAATAGCGCATGGAAACGGAGGAATCCAATTGGATAGAAGTAGATAATAATCGACTCAAGAACGGATCGGAACTTAACTCCTGGCGGAGGAGTATCATTGCACCACGAGAGAGAAGACGAAGAACCCGTGAGTTAAGGAACCGGTATCATAAATTTAAACAATTGGTCCTTTCCCAACTGAACCTAAGGCACTTTAGACATATGGTTGCATATGTCCACTTTCTATAGTATAGAAAAGAAACTCAATAAAAACAACTAGGTTCAAATAAGGCCCTTGAGACCATTCT
>NW_027107314.1:1083521-1084224 GCF_000696795.3 Halyomorpha halys | reverse complement strand
ATTTAATTATTACAAAAGTTTAAATCATCTCTGATTTAATTTTAAAAAAATGATAATATCGGTTAATAAAATAATGCTGACTAGGCCCTTTAAATCCTAATCCAATTTCATATAATTATATTATAACAAGTAATCCATAAAGCGGGGAATTTTTTAGTTAATCATACAATAAGTTGTGTGATTCTCAATGATTAAAATGGATCGCAGTCATTACATATAATAACATCCAATAAAAAAAATGACTAAAAAAAAAACTATTATTAAAAGCCTGAGTCATGTGAATAAAGACGTTCAACTAGGTTCCATTCAAAACTAAAGTTATTTCCTATTTGATCTCGGAAGTGCAATTGTGTGCCATTTTTCGGCGCAGGACACTACACCAGCTTACCATTTATTCTGTTACATTACTTTCAAATCTCCATATACTATCAATATCTCCATTTTTTAACCATAAGGTTTTAGCCAACTTAGTGGAAAATGTTAAAAAAATGAAAGACGGTTCTGTTTAATACAAACATTAAATGATCGACATACAACAAAACTATAATCTTATATGGACTTCAGAAGAAAATTTTAAGTTTAAATAACACCGCATAATACTATCTTCCATAGTAAGGGTAGTGTATAATAACTTTAACCCCATCCAATAGTATAATAACTACCCCCAGCTCACAACTTCCAGAAACTTTAATATATATATATA
>NW_027107314.1:1079864-1081238 GCF_000696795.3 Halyomorpha halys | reverse complement strand
TTTTTTCAGGTTTCATTTTCCGACTCTGATGTGCTTGGTCTCGACTCCTTGAAGAGAACTGACAATTGCACTATTGAAGTTGTGGAAAAAAATATCACGATAGATTTGCATTACGGCTTAGGCTTGTACCAACAATCCTTCAAAATCTTGAGTATATTCGACCAAGATATGTCAGCCAGCTTCAGGATCCGAGATAATTCCGTCCGTCTGTACTATACTGCCGATTTCTCTGGCAACAACGGCCTAAACTGCTCCGTCACTTTGCACGATCTGTCCTTCGAGAGGTTGGCCAAAGTAGATTTCTCTTCTTCTAGGCCTGAATACGATGGACTTAATGTTGAAGAATACTTCGAGAAGGAGATAGTTCCATTCCTCAATAGCAAAGTCGATAAATACGGGGTAAAAAAAGCGTTGGAACAACTAATTTGTAAACAGCAGCACCAAGAAGTTTCTGAACAAATGCCAATGATCCATATGTCTATTCTACAACAGATAGGAGTCCCAGCTCAGTAGTGAGGTTAAGAATGTACTGCATTGTATGAATAAAAATAAAAGTACTGCATTGTATTAACTATCTAAAGTATTCCTTTTTTTAAATAAATTATTACCTAGTCAAATCTTACACTCTTCCTTATCAGTACCTTTACCATTACTTATATTCGTATATGAGTAGACCTCAAATTATATTGCAGGAAACTGTCATAACGAAAGCAATTATGTTATTGTTTGTTGGTGATTTAATTATTACAAAAGTTTAAATCATCTCTGATTTAATCTAAAAAAATGATAATATCGGTTAATAAAATAATGCTGACTAGGTCCTTTAAATCCTAATCCAATTTCATATAATTATATTATAACAAGTAATCCATAAAGCGGGGAATTTTTTAGTTAATCATACAATAAGTTACACTTTTACTCGATCTGATTTTATGGAAACTCACAATCATTTATTGTCACATATTATCAGTTTTATAAATTTACCAAAATAATTTTTCAAAATATTACGATTATCAAAAATTTTAGGTCTAGAAATTTATTAAGGTCCAAAGATAGAAGACATTTTTGCAATAGGGAATTAATAATAAAACAATTTTTTTTTTAGTAATTAACTAAATTTCCTTCTGAGATGAACCGGATATAAACATTTAATTTAATATGATTATTTAAATAATAATGAAGTGATGTTTTATTTTATTATTGTACAATATTTGTGATAACACTGGGAGATGCCAAAACCTACCCAGTTAATGCGTAGTAATCACTAACATATATTACCAAGATTCACTACAAAGAATAGGAAAAATAAAATGGTGGTAGGACACATTCAGTCTCAACAGAGCTTCAGGTTACACATGGAAAAGAAAAATGGCA
>NW_027107314.1:1077436-1078261 GCF_000696795.3 Halyomorpha halys | reverse complement strand
TTATTGTTAGCTTATAATATTATACAATTATATATATATTTTTTTTATGTTGCAAACATTTATTTATTGAAAATATTACAATCTGCCAGAAATTTGGACAATGGGTAATAGTCGTAATTAGTAATTGTACACTTTCATACAAAAAAATGTGACCGAAATGGATCAATACCTATAGTAATCTATAGAAATCTATAGTCTTGAAAGTGGAGAAAAATCAGCAAAAGCAGGCTCTATGGTGAAATGATTAACGAAAATGGATCATCACCAGGAACCTTCAGTGTTGAAAATCATAATTAAGGTACAATAATAATCTAAAAGATTACGTCTTTATTATTTAATTAATCATTGTAAATTAAATGTTTATATCCGGTACATCTCAGAAGGAAATTTAGGTTTCTTAGTTAATCAATAAAAAAAAAAAATAAGTGTTTTATTATTAATTCCCTATTGTAAAAATGTCTTCTATCTTTGGACCTTTATAAATCTCTAGATCTAAAATTTATGATAAATTAATAAAACTGATAATATGTGACAGTAAATGATTTTAAGTTTTCATAAAATCAAATCGATTAAAAGTATAACTTATTGCATGATTAATAAAGAGATTCCTTGCTTTATGAATTATTTGTTATAATATAATGTAAATATATGTAATTGGACTAGGATTTAAAGGGGCCAGTCAGCATTATTGTAATAACCCATAATATCATACAATTTGTTTAGATTTAATCTCCTGATGAGGAAGGCTATGTAAAGCCTAAATATACTGTCCGGGTTGATTCTCGACCCCAAACTCAATCAACGCCAAAACTCAATAATACATTT
>NW_027107314.1:1065384-1073771 GCF_000696795.3 Halyomorpha halys | reverse complement strand
TGTTGCTGAACGGATAGCTCATAAGTAAAATTAAACATAACAGGTAACCTTTAAATACCAAAGGTAGTAAAAGGTAAGACACAACACGAATTACTTTTTCTTTCTACACAGTAATGCACTACTAACTCACTTTTTATTTCTGTTTTAGAGGGTTCGGAAAAAAAAAAAAAATTAGATTTAATCAGAGATGGTTTCAACTTGTGTAATAATTAAATCACCAAGCAACAATAAAATAATATATAAAAATATAAGTAATGGAAATGGTACTGAATGGTAAGAAAGAATATAAGATTTGACTAGGTAATTAATTATTTAAAATAAAGAATACTTTAGATTGTTAATACAATGCAGTACATTTATTTTTATTCATACAATGCAGTACATAATCATCCTCACTGCTGAGCTGGGACTCCTATCAGTTGTAGAATAGACATATGGATCATTGGCATTTGTTCAGAAACTTCATGGTGCTGCTGTTTACAAATTAGTTGTTCCAACGCTTTTTTTACCCCGTATTTATCGACTTTGCTGTTGAGGAATGGAACTATCTCCTTCTCGAAGTATTCTTCAACATTAAGTCCATCGTATTCAGGCCTAGAAGAAGAGAAATCTACTTTGGCCAGCCTCTCGAAGGATAGATCGTGCAAAGTGACGGAGCAGTTTAGGCCGTTGTTGCCAGAGAAATCGGCAGTGTAGTACAGGCGGACGGAATTATCTCGGATCCTGAAGCTGGCTGACATCTCTTGGTCGAATATACTCAAGATTTTGAAGGATTGTTGGTACAAGCCTAAGCCGTAATGCAAATCTATCGTGATATTTTTTTCCACAACTTCAATAGTGCAATTGTCAGTTCTCTTCAAGGAGTCGATACCAAGAACATCAGAGTCGGAAAATGAAACCTGAAAATATATAAGGATTTATTTATAGCTTTTCAAAGTATAATTAAGAATATTAATTGTTATTATGATGTCAGAATAATAATTATAATTTTAACAGAATAATATTAATAATTATGATAATAACAGAATTATAATAATTATTATTACTGTAACAGAATAATAATAATAATTAAGGAGACGATTAGAATGAAAATAGCCAAAACGTATAATTGAATTCCGAAGTTTCGGCCCACATTGGTCATCACAAATCTTATGTCGTAGCTGAAGTGTAAAATTGTCAACAAGTAATATTTCATATATTTTATACCACAATTGACCCATCTTTCATTATATTTTTATAATGGCCGACTATTATTTAAAATATTCAAGTAACAATATGTATAGTAGTTTTTTTATAGTTATAAAGGAAGGTTGGAAATATTTGTATATGTTATGAGAGAATAATATCTTTAAGAATATATAAGTTTGAGCAAAACTTTGCACCTCAGAGGCAACATCAAAAAATATACATATGATGATATTGATATATAAATAACTAAGAGAACAAGTGGGCATTGTTCTTATTCACAGTGTATACTTTTCGATCAAAATATGGTTCTAATATTGTCCACTAAATTAAATTATCATGTTAAAGATAAATTGAATCATATTGAGATTTACATAAAAAACGATGTGAATAAGACATCAGCATTTCGTAGATGAGGAACTCAAATTAATTTAAGATAACGGATATTAAATAGGAAGAATTTAAATAAAAATAGGCCTCGATATAACATCAGATTTTGATTTAAATAATTTTTTTTTTAATTTTTTATGTTCAATAAAATAAATACTTACATGAGAACCAAAAGAACCCTTAGGTAGATGAACAGAGGTGAATTGGTGTTTCCGAAGATATTCGTTGGTCTTAGCTAAGGCTTCATCGATACCACTGTTGATGTCGATTTTTTTAGAGCTGACAGCAGCCACGGCCAGAACCAAGAAGAGGTAAGAGAACTGCATGATTGATTGCTGCTGCACAAGATAAGCTTTCCATTTCACATCTCAATATTTATACCTCCTACCTGCGGCCTTATCTGCGAATTCAAGTATTCTAAGAAAGCATACGTTCAATTCAATGAAATTAGTGGTACTTCTCTCACAAATAATATTTTAGGCGAATTAATGAAGTTTTGATCTGTAGTTATTACTTCATTTGTGTTATTTAATTCATTTTAATTAATCATTCGTAATATTTACCTACTACTATTTTCTAATTTGTTGAACAGATTTTTCCAAAGCAGGAGAGAAAAGATATTCACTTCCATTTCCAAGCCAGGGTGTTTATCTTCGAGCGAGATGTGTCATTTTAAGACATGCTATTTATCGAGGCATTAGCCATTATTACAACAACAATATGTCGTCTATTAAGGTTTTTCGCCATCTGCCTCTATATCTGGTCAGGGTATCTTTCAAGGAACCTTTTACTGCGTCCCCGGATATGGACACATCTGTGTTAAGTTTGCCACATTACCTGAGTCCCCTGAGAAAATTAGATTTACTAACCTTTAAGCGTTACAACAAAAACGACAGGTTTTGACGAAGGATCAGAATCCAATTAAGCAGGTGTAGGCCCTTCCTGGACATGTCAAAACTTTCTCACCCACTCTCGGGCCTGGGGAGGGGGACGCCTACCTTGGGAGCGTTCTGTCACCAACGGCCATTGAGGAATAAGATTCAAAAATAAGGTAACGCCCCAAAAGGGAAGTAGGAGAAAAGGCGTTGGACAACGAGACCAGGAAAAAGGGCAGTGAACAGGAAGACTTAGACGAAAGAGGACCAGGCTTGAGAGAGCAGCAGAAACCGGAGCGGAGCAAGATGCACTTGGAGCAGACGAAGTCGTAAGAAGTGCCACGAGATCTGGACATCCCTTATGAACGAGACGACACCTACGGAACTACATCCCACGCCATGAATCATTCAAATCAACAGCTATAAGTATAAATTAAATAATAAGCAATAATGCAAGAATCATATTTTATGGCAACCATTTATTTGAATCATTACAATAATTTTAATCAAAGTAATAAATTGTAAATAGATACTTAGTCTGTTTATGTAGTTTATATACTACTATATAACCCAATATACCACCCCTTATTATATTATATAATTAATGGTAACAACATTTTTTAAATATAAAGGTATTTAATTGGTAAACTGGTAAACACACAAAAAGCCTTTGAAAAATAATCCAGTCATAATAATATTTTTTAGGGCTCAATATATAATTAATTAATTAAGTTATTTTTGGATAATTGCCTTCAGCGATTATCCTGGCATCCCGATTAAATATCAAGGCAGTGAATTGAACGAACGATCGGGATAAGGAACAGTTGGAGGAAGGTGCTTGAAGGATATAGGACCTCACGAGGTTGAAAAATTCTAAATTTTTTTGTTCAGCTACGTAGGAACATATATGCTGCACCCTTGTGCGTGGGACGTATTGGTAACAGTGTCGTGGTGGAGTACTGTCTGTGGCTCATGGAGTTGTGGCGTAGGTCTTTGCAACCTCGGAACAATAGCAGCGCCGGTTCTAATCCGACTTGGAAGGTAAACTTTTATTTCTGTGACATCTACTGACCAGGAAGGGTAAACAAACGGTTGATACTGGAGGAGAAGTCCATGGCCCAGCAACAGACTGCTCAGTAACGTCCATATTATATTTGCTAGAACTGATTGAAATTGTCTCAGGAACACCTCGAAGAGTTTCGAGATATGTGTTGTTGAATTCCTCAACTTCGAGAGGACCTCAAAAAGCTGTCGTACACCTTCCTCCAACTTTTCCTTATTCTGATCGCTCTTGTACAATTCACCGTCTTCATCTGACAATTCGTCCGATGAGGATGGGCACCCTGGTTTCGGAATAAGAACGAGTATCTTTCTCCCCTTGTTAAACAAAATCTAGTAGGTAGGTATTATCATCGATCAAAGAACCATTTTCATACGGTTTAAATATACCAACTTGTAAGTATTTTTTGTTAAATAAATACACTAAGTTGCTTTATACTAGCAGACAAAGTAATGTTTTATCCAAAAAAGTAACTAGATTCGTTGTGTGTTTGAATATACTAGGGACCTGGCAAGGGGAACCGAGGTTCCCTTTTATAACAAAAGTTATAAACATTACTCAATAAAAGTTCTGAATGTTATTTCATTACCAATGAAGGCTAATTTGAAAAAGAGTTATAAAAAAATTTCTTTCATCATATCATTATGTCATTATGATCAAATTTACTTCTTGTATTTTTTGTACAGTTGTAAATATCAATAAATAAATTTTAAAAAAATATATTTAAAAAAAATAGGTGTTCTTGCAATAATTATTTCTCGAGAACTATTAAAGATACAGAGCATATCAAGCGATCAGAGTTTTGAAGATTTACTGTACATTAAAAAAGTTTTTTTTTGTGGTTAATTTTTTCCGGAATTTAGAGAATGGAACAAAAAATTATTGAAAATTATGTTATTTATATAGAATAAAATAATCTTTAGACCAACTTCTAAGGTAACAAATTAATAATATCCATCCAAATCCAAACAATATTTAATAGAATTAGAACAAATCTCTATTTTGAGTATATTGTTCTTTATTTTTGTTTCATTTCCTGGACTAACAGTACCCCAATGAAGTCTATCTCTTTGGATCATTTTTGAAGTTTTTTTTATATAACTTAAAAATAAATGTAAAAATACATAAACTTTCTTAACTTCAAGACTTATATTCATAAATCAATTATTAATAGACTAAAAGATGCTTTTGAAAACATTCAAGTATATTACATATAAACTTTGAATAACCAGAACCATAATTTTCACAAAACGACAACCGTTACTTCTATGGAAGATTGTTTTCAATGACACTCCTATCCCTTTTTTTCAATCCGTCACATACTTAGAAGTTACATTAGACAGTAAAGTTTTTTCAACCACTAATTTACTTTAAAATAAGAAAATTAAAATAAAATAATATAAAAATTGTTTTTATATTGAAATAAAAAATCAAAATTATCCCTCGGAAATAAATTGATACGGTACAGTTCAGTCCTAATGCCTATCATAACAAAAGCTTGTTGCTGTGCCATATCCCTATGGAGCATTCAGAACTAAATATAGGCACCGTTATACATATAAATTGACTCATAATTTCCTTCATTATTACCTGTTGATATTCGAAATAGAAACATTATACACACCAATAATAATAATAATAATATATCATAAAATGGTCAAAAATATGTTGTTGTAGAAATCATCAATTAACAATCTGTATCTTATTCTATTTCAAATCTGCTTTGATTTTGTTTTTTTTTAGCTTATTTTTTACCGAAATGTAAGATATGGTGGATATAGAATAAATATATAAGAAAACATTATCTTTGTATTCCGAAGTAATTCAGTATTTAGTATGTATTTTATATTTAGAAAATACTTTTGTGTAAAAAAATTTAAAATAAAAATTTTTTACTAGACTTTTTCTTAATTGAAAAAGATCTCAATATTCTGGGCCAGATTTACTAACTACGGTACAGTAATCTTTGGTCACCAATTTCATAATTGCTGTAATCACATTCCAAACCTTTTTGTCTGGTTGTATTCTGCAATTTTAGAACAAAATTCACTCCTATGATTACTTTTTATTAAAATGTTAACAATGTTTTAAAAAATTAATAATATTTGAAACAAATATACACTTTTGTTTTATGATTATTATTATAGGGCTTTTGTATTCGACCTTTTTTATATTGAATAAAACTCTAGAAAAAAAGATATGCAGAGCAGTAATACTTTATTATTATAATCAATGTTAAAGTTATTTCACTTTGTCAACTGAAAAAAAAAAAACCTACAATAAGGGCCCTATAATGCAAGCTAATAATATTAGTTGATAGTAATGTGTAGAAACTATAGGTAATAATACTAATACTTATTTTTTTCATGATAGGGATGACTGTTAGTGATATTAAAGGAATTAAAAAATACTAATGTACAAGTTACTATTGTACAGGTCTGTGTAATTGAATTAAGATAACACTACAAGACTAATAGTATTTTTTTCCGACTAAGAAGCACCGCGGCCACAGAGAGCCTATTGTACGCCGTCCCTCCTCTGGTCAAAACAGGCCAATTGCTTTTGCAAATCTAGGGACTTTATAAGGATCCACTGTTTCGCAAAGTTTGGGATCCAAGATGAGGAATCGTGTTCTTGCCACTACATCACATTTGCAAATGATGTGGTAAGCAGTTTCTTCTTCCTTCCTGCAGAACCTGCAGGTAGGGGACTCTGTCAGTCTCATTTTGTAGAGATTCTTGTTTAGCTGACAGTATCCGGTATTAACTGTCACCCACCTTAAGATACTCCTATCCATATTAAGAAGACAGTTACTTCTTTTCGGGGAGAATCCATTTCTGATCGTTCCATCCCTCTGGTATTTTTCCATAGTAACCTAGCCTTGCTCTCTGCAATCTTTTTGATATGCCTCTGAGAATAATTCCACATATGGGGCCAAGTGTGAGAGGAACATACTCAGATCCTTTCCTTGCTAGGTAGTCCGCTCGGTCATTCCCTTTAATCCCTTTATGTCCAGGCACCCATTCCACCCGCACCTTGTTGGCCAAGGATAGAGAGTTCAGGTTAACCTTACACTCCTCCACCAGTTTGGAACGGGTTACATAGTTATCCAGCGCATAGATGGCTGCCTGTCTGTGTAGATCGTAATAAGCCTTTCCCTCATGCCCTAAAATAGTATTACTTTGTAATTTATTATGAAACAGGGCCCAGGTTGGTCAAATTAATACTTTAAGTAGAATATTAATCCAAGTGAAGTATGCTGAGCCAATTAGTGTATATATAGATTATTATTATTTTTAATATTACACAGGAACAATTATATACAGTTCCAGTGTCAGTTGTAAATACTGCAGTCACTAACGGTAAACGTTAAAAATGCTCCAGTATTTCTTACTTTCCTGCTTATATATCCACTTACTTACGTAGCCGTTTATTAATATCATTTTTCTTCAAGTTTACTACCCAGGTGTAAAAGTGGGCTTTTTCGTATTTTTTTTTTATTTTACTTACTTCAGTGTTTCCTTTGCATTTGACCCAAAATTACATAATGATCGTTTAAAAGGTAATTGAATGGTGTAAAAAACAAAATCAAAACTATATTAATGGAACAAGTATTATATTGTGTATAACCATCAAAATATTTAAAAAGTATTTGGCCTATGTTCACAGAAGGAACACCAATATTTCATTTTTCGTTCTTCGCATAACTTGAAAAATAAAGAGATACGGTAAACAATTACTGATTGCACAAAAGCCGATAAGGAAAGACGTGTGAGTGGACCCTTACAAGAACTCCCTCTTCCGATTTGAAAATGATAAATTTTAAATAACAAGATAATATATAAATTACATTGAAATATGATACTCGTCGCTTTATTATTGGCCGATATTTGATCAACAAAAATAAACCCTCAACATTTGAAGTACCAGCTATCCAATAGCACATTACTGTGGTATCACGTTTCATGATTATTATATTTTTCTAAGAAATACATTCCCAGGTAGATTCTTAAGATTGATAAATACAAGGGTATGAATTATAATCATATCATCCAAATACTTGGATGTTTTGCATCATTTTATTGCTAACTCGTTGATTATAAAAGTACCTCACCAAAATCTGTGATTTATATTCTGAAATAGAATTTTACATTTCATAAAAAGAATGAAATACTTAAAAAATAATTTAGAATTCACTTTTACACGCTATAGCTAAGTGGTGAATAAGGAATCATGATTTGGTAAAAGGTTTAAAACGAAAAAGTGACCTTAGTTTTACAACAAATAGAAAACTATTTGCCCAACATTATTTACACGAAACAGAACTATAGGTCAACTAGCATTTAAAGTACCTCAAAGTCGTAACAATATTATGGTTCTAATTTAATTGCAGGTCTATGGGATGTGCTTTGCCAATATATCAAGGCCAACTTGTTGAGATGTGTGTTAAAGACAAAAGGAAGAAAAATTTTTTTCAAACCCATACCATTTCTCACTATTTCTCTATCTCATAAATATATATATATATTACTTATGACTGTTTCGCATGAAAAAAAAAAATAAGCACAACTTGTAGACTAGTTTATTGACAGAATTGCCACTGTCAGCTGATACAGTCTTACTAATACTAATATTAATAATACTACTACTACTAAATAGCTATTAAAATAAAGATTTCGGACAGAGAACACAGATTCAACATAGATAGATCGTCTCATAATCAATAAATTCTTTCTAATGTAGCACCGACCACAAATAAAAAAAATAGAAACAATTAGAAAATTCATCTTATCATAACACACTATAATATTCACTAACATTCAGGCATTTATAGTTCTCACACACTCAAAGGAAAAAATCCCACCACAGAGAAAGAA
>NW_027107314.1:1063663-1064934 GCF_000696795.3 Halyomorpha halys | reverse complement strand
TATTCGTTCTGTGGTCTTTACCTTCAGTTTCCTCATTGCCATGCCGTTATTCACAATTCCATCTTCGGTAGGTCTCCTGTGATCAGAGTTGGGCAAAAATTATTCGATTGACAAGAGACGAATACTTTTTTATTTGAAGTTTTTATTCGATTGACGAGAGACGAATAAATTTTTATTCGAATAAAAATACGACTAAACAATCCGAATACTTTTTTATTCGAATATTTAAAATACTTTTTCAATCGAATAAAAAATTAGTCGAATGAAAAATTATTCGAATACAAAATTAGACGAATACATATTATTCGAATAAAAATTTGATTTTTTTAATTTTAAATTCACCTATTTTTTTACCACCTTCAATTTCTAATGTATGAGGGTCCTATTTCACATATTCAGACGAGTAAAAACGAATATTCTACCGATTTTAAGATCCCATATTGATTTTTTTTTAGTTCATTTTTTATTTCTAGTATATAGCCAATTACATTAACAACGCGTATCGATTTATTTTAACTTTTGTTGATTTCTAACATGTTACGGTCCCTTTAAACATTCTGAGGAATGCAGAATATGAAAAAGATTTCGATTTTAAGATCTCGTATCGATTTATTTTTCCGATTCCTAACATGTTAGGATCTCTTTATATGTTTCAATATATGCAAAAAATAAAAATGCTATTTATTTCACGATCGCGTATCTATTTAATTATCGCGTTTCAATTTATTTTAACTTTCTTGACCCCGAACATGTTAGGGTCACTTTATATGTTTTGAGATATGTAGGATATGAAAATACTATCGATTTTAAGATCGCGTATCGATTTATTTTAACTAAGATAAGAAATCTGCATATCTCAAAACATAAAGAGGCCCTAACATGTTACAAACCAGAAAAGTTAAAATAAATTGACAGTATTTTCATATTCTACATATCTCAAAACATAAAAAGGGACCCTTATATGTTAAAAATCAGAAAAGTTAAAATTAATCAATACGTGATCATGAAATATATCTATCTCTAGCTGTAAGACAAAAAATGTCGTCTTTATACAAATACAAACGTATTCGGATGGTTAATCATTTAATTGTTCAAATAAGAGATTATTTTTCTATAAAATAGACGAATATAAAAGTATTCAAATGGTTATTCGAATTGTTTTGCCCAAATAATTGATTATTCGTGTAAAATAATGACGAATAAAAAATTAATCGGATGGTTAATCATATGTTTTGTACGAATAATTGATTATTCGTGTAAAATAATGACGA
>NW_027107314.1:1041873-1058043 GCF_000696795.3 Halyomorpha halys | reverse complement strand
TAGCTCCCTTATCGGTCTCTGTATATAGGCCGTAATCCCATTGCATTCGCAATGTTGTTGTATACGCCGAGCCGCAGCGATGTATCTCTATTATACTCGCATCATAACAAACTTGCTTATATAACTATATGAATTCTAATTTAATTTTAATTACAAAAATAAAACTTAATTGTTATTAAAAAAAGGCAATCGACTTATAATTAACAAAAAAAATAAAAAACCAATTGGAAGTAATAAAATAAAATTAACGAAAAGAAAAATGTACTTTTGGGCTTTAACAATATGTTTTGTACGAATAATTGATTATTCGAGTAAAAAATTCACGAATGAAAAAGTATTCGTCTCTCGTTATTCGAATAATATTTGCCCAACTCTCCCCGTGATCCCACTGATGCGCGCGCAATCCAAAAAGGATCTCAAAATGGGTAAATTCTTCAACTATATGGATCGAACGATCGCATAGGGCATTGCTTCATCCAGTTCCTACCATTTATTTAGCTACTACAGCCGTAGATATGATCGCTAAGGGAGCTATGTACACGTTCTGTTTCTCATCGACCCTTTGGGTGTTCCGGGAATGTGAGAAGCACAACCAGTTACATAAATTTCATCTCTTCTCATATGGCCGTTTTGTCAGTCTCTCTTGGTGTCAGAGGAAATTCTGTCCGGGGACCCTATATAATTTGAACCACATTTGAAATGCCTCAATTACTGTTTCTGCTGATTTATTTCGCAAAGGGTACACTATGTCAAACTTCCTAAACAGATTGATTTACGTGACCCTTCTATATCCTCTCCATGAAAATGAATCCACCTCTAATTCGCTAAGAGGTATTCCCGCGATTTGCGTTTCTTTTTGTCGTGTGCGGAGTGGGTGCCAACCCGTTGCAGTTTTCGACAGTTAATTTAAAATTCGTTGCATTCCCCACTAGAAGGATCTAGGCCGTAAAGCCTGTAATGGGACCCTGATGGTACCTCTTTCTGACGCTCCCCATCTCGAATTGTTAATACCATATGTGTGGTCCTAATAAGCAATCGATCCATTCAAATCTGCTCCGTTTTCATTAGTCTCCAAATCTGGTATTATTATATCTATTAGTCTAAAATACCTTCATTCGGTACGAGATGTGAGCGTTGGAGGTGTAACATGAATCGAACCTCCTGGTCATTATGGCTAAAGTTGGGATCGGGACAACTGACTTTCAGCGTGTAGGAATCAATCGGGTTAAGGAGGTACAAAAAGATGAGTGTCTATTCAGGTTCATCGCCATCAGGGTACCAATATGGTCACCTTTGAGAACGTTAGCTAACTAAAAAAGCTTAGAACTGGGTTGTAGCTACCTATGCTTGAAGTCATATAACTAGGTGGAGTCTTCTCAACCCAATATCAGTTGGAATTATCTCCAAAGAATCATTCTTTTTGTGTGCATATGAATCATATAAAGGCATTGCATATAGTTTTAAGTGACAATTGAGTGTATACATTTTTTGAATTTTTTTTAATATGAGAGCAATTTTATTTCTAATCTGGATTATCTCTCTAGGAAAAATTTTATTTCTTTATTTATATTTAGTGGAGTGAAATACGAATTTTTTTCAAAATTATAATTATCTTACCAATATCAATCAACAATCCCAATGTTTAATAATATCATGATGACCAAGAATAAAACAATTTTATATTAGTACTCATGTTTGTCGTTATTAATCTTGCTTGTTGTTTTCTTTACTGCTGTCTTTCTGCCAACTCATAACAGTATATATCATAAATATGTATAAGTATATTTGTAATTTCTTTTTGACGAGAAAAATTGAACTAATTTGTAGCACGACATATGTAGAATATATTTTAATTTTAAAAATTAGAATTTGAGTCTACTTAGTTTATTTGAGACGAGACAAGAGTATATTATTTTCTTTGAAGTGGACAACATTTTCTTTCAAAGAACACTCGAAGTCGGAGATAAGGTCGTAAGCAGGAGGTATAAATATTGAGAACTGAAATGGAGAACTCATCTTTTGCAGCAGCAATCATGCAGTCCTCTTACCTCTTCTTGGTCCTGGCCGTGGCTGCGGTCAACTCTGAAATCATCGATATCAACAGTGGTATCGATAAAGGTTTAGCTCAGACCAATGAATTTCTTCGAAAACATCAATTCACCTCTGTTCGTCTACCTAAGGGTTCTTATGGTTCTCATGTGAGTATTAATTTCAATTAATAAACGAAATTTAAATTATTTTCATTTTTTAATTTTATATTACATTTAGATCTATATTATTACAATTCAACCAACGTAATTTCCTATATATAAAATTATCAATTTTTGGATGTTTATTTGATATGGATTTCTCCAGGATTCATTGCTGAAGTTATTTTCAATAGTCTTTTTCTGTGAATCGGAATATGACTTAATTAATATTCAAAAAGATAAGATAAATAAATTTAACAGACAACATTGGCACTATATTTAGATGGAGAAGAAACTATGCACTTTGAAGAAAGGAAACTTGTCTACCCGTTCCCTGCCTCTAATATCATATATGTATAATTATTATATATTTTTTAATGTACCCTGTAAAAGGCAAAGTTTTATTCATTTTAATATTTTTATTAGACATTATTTTTCTAAAAATTATCAAATAATTTAAAGCATTACAAATATTTTCCTTCTTTCTCCAACTTATATATGACCTGACAAGACCTAGTGTAGAAACTACCCATCAGCATTACACCAACATATGTTTTGGGTGGTTCCTTGTCAATCTTACTTTCTAAAGTATATAAAAGCAATTGAGAATTATTTAAAAAAGAAGGTCAACAACATTTGAATTAGTGTGGATTTGGAATTTAAATGGAAGGAAAGATTTTTATAGCCCGAATGTGAAACAAATGTTACAGGAACATTAAGACTCTCGTATCTATGGATTTGATATAGGTTTTATTTCAAATTTATGTGTAAATAATTCAAAAATTAATTAAATAAACTGATAGTTATATTATAAATAAAACATTTTAGATAATTGGTGGTTGTAATAAGAACAAAAAGAAAGATGGTTTGAGTATGGTCTGAAAAAAGTAAATACTAGTCATTCACAATATTTCTTTTGACTATTTTTATACTACTCGCCTCAGTCTTCTATTATATCGCCTCAGTCTTATACTAGTCGCCTCGTCCCAGCTTAGTTAGTAGTGAGGCTAAGAATGTACTGCATTCTATGAATAAAATCATTTCTAAACTAAGTAAAGTAAACATATTTAAATTAATTTACTACCTTAATAAATCCTGCACTTATCCTTATTAGTACCATTACCATCACTTTACTGTACGCTTTAGAATATCTAAAACATCATATTAACTAAAACTGCCTCTAATCCTGACTAGCTGTATCGCTTATATATGCTGACTAATTTTACTTCTAATACTATGTAACAATACTAAGACTATTATAACAAGTAATTTTAGGAGTAGGGAATCTCCTAGCCAATCAAGTAATAAACTTTACTCAATTTGGTTGTATGAAACTTAACAATCTGTAACTCTCACAACTTAACTCATACCATGAATTTGATAATCCTACCATTGTGAGGGCTACGCCCTCGAGTGCAATTATTTAGTTTTATTTGATTTTATGTCATTTGGAGTGATTTTTAATTTAATAATAATAATGATTGATAATTGTATAATAATTAAGATTAGATTGACACGACTGGAAGGTATCAGAACCTTCCTGGGTAATATTTAGTGATCAAGTTAATTTTAGTTTTGTTATTTGTTAAAATGTTACAGTTAAAAAATTCTGAATAACTGTATTAGTAAATGCGTTTGATTTTTACGATCAGAAATTCACAACACATTAATCGTAGTAATTTTTTTATCTGGAGTTATAAAAACATTCTGAAACACCTAAAAAACCTTCGATGTAATTGACATAGGCTTGGGGGAGAATAGTCCCATCGAGATTGAGGCAGTCGCCAGCCGCCTGTATTTCCAACCCCTTTCTGATGAAAGATTGAGGAGAAGACATGTGAATGCATCGCCCTGCTTAACGACTTTAGTATCAACCCTGATTACTGAGTATTGGATCCTTACTATTCTCTGCCAAAAAAAGCAAAACTCTAATGCAAGCGGTGATGAGAGCATAATCCACAGTAAAGAAATAATGAATAGAAAGAAAAATAGAAATAACAATAAATATTAAAAAATATAAAAATTTCTTTATTTATTCTTGTACGAATTCCTTCAGAATAGTAATACATAAAATGAAAATTGTACTTCAGTTTCTTATAGTATTAAACAAAAAATCAACATAATTATAGAAAAATGATAAAATAAAATAATTAAAATTTGACTTTTGATAATAAACTGAAGAAAAAAATTGAGGATAAAGAACGAATAATATTGGAAGTCAATATTTACTAATTTATAAATGAATAACTGAACATCTCATAAATATCAACATAAAACTATAGAAGAACAGTCATGACAAATATCTTAATTGTGAGAAGGTTTTTATCATATTTCTTGTTTTCGTTTTTTTTTTTTTTTTTAAATATTCAATAGAGCTTTTTTGTTCTGTAAATAGATTGTTTATTTATAAAATAGTAAGAAAAATGTTGACTATCAGCTTTATTCACTCTTTATGGTTTACCACAATTATCCTCTCTTTAAAATAACCATTTTTTTCAATTTATTATTAGAAATTAAATTTCGATTTAATACTGCAAGTTTTAATTATATATCGATTTTTTTCTTTCTACTCTAAGAAGCTAATGCCAATCTTTAATTCCTGTATTTAAGAGGGGATTCTTCCTCGAATATATAAAGGATTTTATAATAATAATAATAATTATTATTATTTAAATTGTCCTTTCTGTTGTTTATATCTTTCGTCACTGCCTGTATTACTTTTTTATTGTTGTTTTTGGCTGGAAATAGTCCGTGTGCAGTACTGAGTGATCAGTGTTCATATTAGATTTTTTATCAAACAAATCAACCCAACGAATTTCCTAATTCCTAATAGATGCTTATCGATCTGGACCATATTGTGAAAATAATACTTTATTATTATTATTTCATTTAATACTTTTTCCAAGCGGTTCTGATGGATTTACGAAATTAGCAGAAGCAGCAAGAAAAATGGCGCTTGAAGTGAATGCAGAAAAGACCTGGTCAAAGCACAGAAATCCCCAGGTCCGGTAAAGATTTTAGGAACGGAGAATATACTTTTGGAAAAGTCCCTGAGTTTATGTATCTTGGATCGCTTATAACCCAAGACTATGTAGTGGACTCCGAAATTAAACGAAGAGTCCTATGTGCCAACCACTGTTATTATAGCCGTCCCTATTTTAGGAGCCTTGCCTTGTCTAAGACTAAGATTAAACAATTATTCGGGCAATTCTTCTGTATTGCTCGGAAACATGGACTATTTCCAAGTCTGGTTAGCACAACATAATGGTCTTGGAAAGGAAGATTCTCCATAAAATATTTGGAGCTGTTAAGGTTGACCAGAGATGGAGACGTTGAACAATGATTTATGTTTATGAATAAAGATTTATGTATGTCGGGAGCTCAAAGATTTATGTTATCAAAAACGTTGTCCATTTTGTGAGTTGGGCCAGGCTTGTTACTCTGATGGCTGAGAATGATGCCAAGGAAAATAGTGACAGAGGTACTTCATGGAACAAGACGTAGAGGAAGACTTCGCCTTCGATAAATGGTAGTCGCACAAGATCGCAATAATTGGTGGAGAAGGTGCAGATGGCCCGGACTCGGCATCGAGTTGTAGTGCCAAGCTAATAGTAATAATAATAATAATAATAATTGTACAATAATGAAATTAAAAATCATTTCATTATTATTTAAAATATATCATATTAATATGAAAATTCTCCAACACATTATAAATATAAAATAAAATACAATAAAACTGCAAGCTGACCGAACTCAAGAGTGGAGTCCTCCCAAATGAAATGAATTTCTTATTGATTGTATGAGGGGAGATGTTCATTGGAAATGGATCGATATAAGAACCTACTCGTTCGAAAAGCGAGAAAAATTATTTTGTCTCCTTAACACCGCTACTATCGTTCTCCTGTCCCATATGTGGATTTTAGTCATGCTGCAAAGACTCTTAGATAGGTTTTGTGAAGAAGCCGGTTTTTCCTTTTAATACATAGTTGGGGTTTAGCTTACCTGTTAATCACTAAGAAAAACATATGTTTTATCATTCATTCCTTATTGCAATACTTTTTCTATCGTTGGACCTGTTTACTTTTCTGAGCCCTACAAATTCGATAACAGTACTCTATTTCCCAAAAATACCTTTGATAAATCTATAAAACTGACAATATGTGACAAAAACGATATTAGGTTTTTATATAACCAGATTGAGTGAATCTATAACATTTAATAAGATCAGAAGAGATTACCGATATAATATATTCAAGGATTTAAAGGGGTCAGTCAGAATTCATAATTAGTTTTTTTTTTATAAAGTTTTAGTTATACTATATATCAAATGCTAACATGAGATAAACCATAGCTTGTTTTTATTGAAACACAATTAAATTAGAGTTGATGTCAATAATTTTATGGCAGTTTTCCGAAATAAAATATCAGGTCTATTAGTATGAAAACATAGGTAATGGTAATAGTAATGATAAGGAAGAGTGTAGGATTTATCAAGGTAATAAATAAATTTAAATATATATACTTTAGTTTAGTAAAGTTTTTTATTCATACAATGCAGTACATAATCATCCTCGCTGCTGAGCTGGGACTCCTATCTGTTGTAGAATAGACATATGGATCATTGGCATTTGTTCAGAAACTTCTTGGTACTGCTGTTTACAAATTTGTTGTTCCAATGCTTTTTCTACGGCAGCCTTATTGATCTTGTTGTTGAGGAATGGAACAATCTCCTTCGCGAAGATTTCTTCAACATCAGCTCCATCAAATTCAGACCTAGAAGAAGAGAAATCTACTTTGGCCAACCTCTCGAAGGACAGATCGTGCAAAGTGACGGAGCAGTTTAGGCCGTCGTTTCCAGAGAAATCGGCAGTTTAGTACAGGCGGACGGAATTATCTCGGATTCTTATGCTGGCAGACATCTCTTGGTCGAATATACTCAAGATCTTGAAGGATTGTTGGTACAAGCCTAAGCCGTAATGCAAATCTATTGTTATATTTTTTTCCACAACTTCAATAGTGCAATTGTCAGTTGTCTTCAAGGAGTCGAGGCCAAGCACATCAGAGTCGGAAAATGAAACCTGAAAAAAATATAACGAGATACTATAAAACAATTATAATTGAGAATAGTAATAATAATTGTTATAACTGTATGATAACAATTAAGCAAGGGATTATAGCGAAAATGGTTAAAACTATAATTTTAATTCCGAAGTTTCGGCCCATATTTACAATCTTGGCAGAAATGTCAGCTTATCATTAAATAGTTAAAACATGAATTCTCCATAAATGGTATTTATTATTTTCTAGAGCATACTTGAACCATCTTTCTTTATATTCTTTTTACGGCCAACTACTTATTTTAATTGATAGTGAGCATATTAGAATATATATTTACTTAAACATAAATTTGATTCAGAAACTATAGAATCTTCAATGTGTTTGCACCATAAGTTGTAGAGTCTGGCTACAGTAGTCTGTAAGTCTTTTCTTCCATAAGTTCAATAGTTTTTAACGTTAATTCTCTTTCAATAGTTTTAACCTTAATTATCTGACAATGATAAGAATATCTTTAAAAAAAATTAATATGAATAGGTGCAAAGTTCTATTTAAATTCATATCATGGGCTACATAAAAAATATATGATAATTATACATATTTTAACAGTCCCTTTGAAGTCTAACAACAGTTAGAAACTTTTGTAATAATAATAAAACAAGTAAGTTAGATTCGGGGAACGGGTGGGCATACCTGTATTCACAATGCATGTGCTCATTTCGATCCAAATAAGTCACCAATGTTGCCCCTTAATTAAATTATCTTATTAAAGATGAATTAAATCATATTCCGATTCACTTAAAAAGACTATTTTAATATAACATCAGCATTTAATCCAAGAAAAATCCGGATTATTGAAACTTCCTAAACTTCACAACTTTGTATAAGTGTCATTAAAAAAAAATACATCTGTGCCGCTACAAACCATTAAGGGTTAAGGGTGCAGTAATTTGTAAGGAAGTACTGTTACTAGATCAACGGTTGTGCAAGGAGGTTATTTGGTCAGTGTCACGCTCGACCGCCAGAGTTTTACTCAATAAGGGTACCCATTTTATGAGGCTGGGTGGATTGCAGGAAGGCTCCAGAACCCAAAGGATTGACTCAGGGTTACAGAAAATAATTTTCTGCCCAGCTGGATTCGAATTCGGGACCTTGGAGATAGTAGCATCGTGCCTTACCACGATTCTATGTACTCGCTGCCATGAGGGATACATTAATGAATTGTAATAAATATAGGTATAATTAAAGCTAGTGTAAAATTAAAAATGTAAATAATTTAAATCTCTTATATTCGTAGAAATAAATACTTACATGGGGGCCAAAAGAACCCTTAGGTAAATGAACAGAGGTGAACTTGTGTTTTCGAAGATATTCGTTGGTCTGAGCTAAGCCTTCATCGGCACCACTGTTAGTGTCGATGATTTCAGAGCTGACCGAAGCCACGGCCAGAACCAAGAAGAGGTAAGAGAACTGCATGATTGATTGCTGCTGCACAAGATGAACTTTCCATTTCACGTCTCAATATTTATACCTCCTGACTGCGCTTTTATCTGCGATTTTGAGTGTTCTATGAAACAATGTGTTGTTCACTTCAAAGAGTTGAATTGGTTCTTGTCTCGCCCTGAATAAACTAAGTGGACTCAAATGCTATTTCTAAAAAAATTAAGAATTCTATTCCAGGCTTATTGACATATACTTGTTAGTATGTATTGATAATTAAATCAAAATTTTCCCCTTATTAACAACGGGTTATGAGGCAGGAGAACAAGGACGTATTTTTGTATATAATTCATAATAATAAGATTTAGCTAATTATTATATGGTGGATAATTATTTAAATTATTCGTTTATTATATCATTTAATAACAACTTTTATAAAGAACATCCTGCAAAATGTTTAAACTCAGAAAACAGATAATTGAAATAGATTCTACTTATTTCGAAATATATATTCGTTTAATTTTTCTCATTAAAAATTCATTACAAATGTATTTGAAAAAAACATATATAATCATATATTTACACCTTAAAGAAATGTTTTTCTACATTAAACAAATATTTTTCTAGGCACCTTACCTCCAAATGAAAACAAATTATTACTATTTTTTAAATTCATTTCTATCCATTTTTAATATAACACCTTCTAGCCCGTTCTATTGGAGTTTTTAACCTAATTTGTTTATAATAAGGTGCATTTTGTGACAGTCTTTAGGTGCGAATGTTAGTTCATTGGAAAAACTAAATGTTGGTAATTAGAAAAGTTAATGGATCAACGGAAAGTAGATCAATTAGTTACTGGTCCTTCAGTACAAATTTTCAGTACAAGTTTTGTTACACAGAAAAATTCTTCTTTTGTTTACATTAAATTGGTGAGGTGTATTTTTAAAAAATACATTGTATTATCAGTTTCAAAAAGGCTTGATGCTATTGACCGCCAAAAGTTTGTTTACAAAAACCGTTTTGATTTAGCAAAGAAATGATGAATTCTGTCTGGTTGGGCACAACCTAAACGTTTAATTAATTTGAATCGGTAATTATTATTCTGAAAAAAGTTGGAGGCTCGTTAAGAATTTAAAAAAAAAATTACTTTTCATCTATCATTTTATTTAAGTAATTTACCACAAAAACATATTAAAAAGAAGATATATACCGATAGGGTTTAAATCTGATTGGTAATATATCCGTGATGCTGATATGCATGTTTTGTAGCATAGATGAGGAAACTATAAAACTGAATTGAAAAGAGATAGTAAGGAAGTAGATCTTGAATTAATACGAATAAAACTAAATATAAGGTTTGATAACGAAAGGACAATCATTTCGATGAGATAGACATAACGAAATTACATTTAAATGGGTAATGAGGCTTTTGTATTTACGGTCCATTATAACAAGGAATAGAAAAATCTATGAGTATAAAAACGGTGGAAAAGGCTTGTTTTTTAATTTCAAAATTTCCTTTTTAATAACAACCTTCTGTCCAGAAACTTTTATTTTAACCCCATCCCAAAATTGAAATAAGGTAATTAAATTAATAATAGTGGAGCCAAGGGTCTTAACCAATTCCATCCCTGATCTCTAACAGTTGCCAATTTTTTTCACTTCTCTCCAGTGCCGTCCTAGCTAGTTCACCTCCATCATTATTGATCACTTCCACGTTGCTCCCGAACACCCTGGGGATTCCATTCAAATGCAAGTTTCTTATAGCTGAATCATGTTTTTTAGGTTGTGGCTGTAAGTTCTAGAGGGGGCGACGGTAGCAGTGTGGCAACGCACCTGTTTACCAACACGAAGGTTGTGATTTCCAGCCCAGTACCACCATTTTTTCAAGCATAACATTATACAAAACTTATTCACAGCCTCTCTCAGGGTATATCTGAGGCACATTAGCCAATGAGTGGCACTCACAAAAAATAAGCGTGAGAGTGAAAAACCCACCCTAAGAAAAACACGTACAAAATGCCCGATATATAAATGAAATTCATTGCGCGAGGCCTTGGACCTGCACGGTCTGTCGCGCCATAGTATTAATGACTGTTCCAGTGCTTATTATCTTTTTTTGAATAGTTCCTCAATTGGCATGAGGTTAGTCCTCTGTTTTAATTTATTATTGGACATAACTTCATTATTTGAATAAAAAAAATATTATTGTCAAGCATCTACTAACTAATTTTCGGAGATTTTCCATAGTTTCGTTTGCTTTGCGCAATCTGTTTTTTTACGTCATTATATGTGCCTCCGTCACCTACTATATTCTCTAGATAGAGGAATAAATCTATTGTTTTAATAGCCTCATCTTCTTCCATCTGCTACTTATCTTCAACTCTCATTTCATTGGTTTTTACATTGATTAAAGACAGACACACCTTTGCTGCTTCTTTATTTAACCTTTTCAACTTGTATTGAATGTCTCGGAAGCGCATTGCCAAAAGACAAATCTAGTCAGCAAACTCAAAGTTAATCAGTCAGTAATGCTCCACTGCATTCCCCTCTTTCTATTTCGTATGATTGCAGGCAGTACGTGATCCAAAACTACTAGAAATGGGGTGGGAGAAAGAAAGAAATCCCGGGCCGTCCATAGCTCAGAATGTTGGGCCTAGGTCTATTGTTCTGAGCTTTGCGGGCAACGCCGGTTCAAATCCAGCCTGTGGTCGTTGACTTTTTTCATTAAGTGGCGGTCTCACAAAATGAAAAACTTTACCCTCACCATGGTTAGAATACGTTTGGTAACCTGTAGATAAATAGGCAAACATCACCTTTGCTGTGCATTGAATAAAAAAATCCTTGGCGTACTCATTTGAGCTTTTCATTGCCCTAGAAAGTTTCCCTACATGAACAATCCAGTACTTGAATTCTTCATTTAATATTTTTATAAGTTTCAAAATTTTTTCTAGGATTCCATACTGCTAGCAATCGCCTTATTATTCCCCTATTGACCGATTCCAAATCTTATAATCAAAAGGAATATCTTCTTCTCATATTTTAACTAATAGCGGTAATAGAATACTAACTGAATTAGGTAATCAAATTGTAATCTATTTATTTAACTTAATTAAATAAGGTAATCAAATCTCATTCATGATTTCTCTTAAGCATGTGCAAAAGTACTTTTCTTAAATATAATTAGCGCAGGAATTTTCTGTTCCTCTTTAATCCTTTCATCTCTTACGCAGTCTCTTCTAATTTATCCTGATCATCTACGAAAGAATTTCATTTAAGCTCCTGTGATTCTCCTTTTCTTCATGCCAAGTATGTTCCAGCTCTATCTTCCGTTGGTATGAGTTCGGAACAATACTTGTAAACGTGGAGATTGGTTTCTTGCCATACATCTCAATGGCCAACGATGCTGATGCAAATGCTGTAATTGATAGGGTTAGCTCTAGCAATACAGTTTAATATTTCTCAATCTGTTTTCCTCTATCTGTTTATTTTGGTCCCTAAATAGTTAATTTTTTCAACCACTTTGGAAACCTCACCATCTCATTCCAATTCCTGTGTATCCTGCTCATCTCGGGAAAAGATAATTTCCTCTTCGAGGTCTTCCTTTTTCGCTTACGTTACTGCTATTATTCCAGTAGAGCTAACTGCATTTTCTCCCTTGTATCACAAATTAGGACGAAATCATTTGCATACAAGAGAGGCTGACAGAGTATTATACTAGTGTTCTATTTACCGATGATTGTTCAGGATGATAGCCTTTACAGATAGTACAAAATATATACATAAATACAGATTGAGGCGATCCCTCAGCTTTACAGTTATTTCAATTCAAAAAGGGGCAGACTCTGTTCCATTATTTCTTAATACTCCTTTTTAATTTGTGTACAAAGATATTATGACGGTAATAAGGTCTTTTTGAAACTTTTTTGCAGCTAGAGCACTTCACATTTCTTGCCGCAACGAGTCGAAGGAAGCCTTAAGGTCCAAGAACACTAGAAGGTATATGCTTCAATCCCAGACCAATGCTTTCTTTATTTTATTTCTTAGAACAAAGCTATGGTCCTGCTTATCCTCCCAGGGTGGAAACCTGCCTTTCCTCATTCACTTTGTTCCTTAACAGGTTGTAACCTTTTTCCCAGGATGTGCGTGTAGGTTTTGTAGCCCCGGAAGAGAGAAGTTTTACTTTCTCTACTAAGTTTGCATTTTTTTTGTGAATTGGATTAATCAGTCCGAATTCCAAATCTTTTTTAATTTTTTCTTGTTAGAATGACTTCATAACGAGAAAAGCTAAACGACAATGTAGGAGGAAATAGTTAAAACTTATTTCAATTTTAAAATTTATATTAAATTTATAAATTTCCTTATTAATCTATGTCGTTTACGACTAAACAAATTCCACTAAGATTACACTTTGCGTGACAAGAGCCCATTAATTTCTTTGAAGTGGACGACAAAATCTTCTATTGAATTCTCGAAGTCGCAGATAACAGCAAGGTAGGAGGTATAAATATTGAGACGTGAAATGAAGAGCACATCTTCTTCAGCAGCAGTCATGCAGTTCTCTTACATCTTCTTGGTCCTGACCGTGGCTGCGGTCAACTCTGAAATCATCGACATCAACAGTGGTGTCGATGAAGGTTTAGCTCAGACCGACGAGTTTCTTCGAAAACACAAATTCACCTCTGTTCATGTACCTAAGGGATCTTTTGGTCCCCATGTGAGTATTTATTTCATTTAACATTATTAATAATAAAGGCTTAACGAGCCCGATGGTTCGATGCCAATATCTCGTCTGTTTAGTGTTAATTCACTTTTTTGCGAACTATAAGTTACTATAATATATTTAAGTGCATAATATATAAGTATATATTTTAGTATAATTTTATTTAACATTAGAAATTTCACTTATTTAAATTTTTTATTTAGATTTGAAATATCTACTTTCATATCTAAATCAATATGTATTCAAATTCTATCAATATGATTTTTTAAATAAAATTATTAATTAATTTGTGTTCCTCCTTTTCAGGCTTTTCATAGCAACGATTCCTCACTTCCCATTTAAATCATCTTTTAATATGACCAAAAATTTCATCTTATTTCTCTTTGATATGATAACTTAATTTAGCGGATAATATTGGCACTTCATTTAGATCTAAAAGGAAAAATGGACAGTAAATAAGAGAAACTATGACCACCCGCTCCCTAACCCTGAGACCAGCTCGTTTTCTAGTTTTTAAATTTCATTTTATACATTAAAACAACTTTTGGGATTGTTAGGGAACTAAGGTTAAAAATTATTGAATTTGTATTTAGTTATTAGAGAATTTATAAGAATGACTTTGTTTGGCCCAAATCTGCATATGTGGTGCACAAACACTGAGATTTCTCGCAAATATGGATTTTATCTAGTTTTTAAATTAAATAGTGTCGGAACAGAAACCATAAAAAAATTTCAAAATTCACAATAATATAGCATTTTAAATAGTAGTAGGCTGTACTAACAATTAAGCAAAATGTGGCCCGAGGGTGGTCTAAAATAATGGCCCTAAAAAATTTAAACTATGGACTGTCACCATTTTATCCCAGATTTCTTTTATTTTGGATGTTTTTTTGTTAATTTCCTCCTTTGTTATAATTATTATATTATTATATTTATATTTTAGTAGATGTAAAATGTCATAACACTTAATTTTTTTTTTTTGTAGGTTTCATTTTCTGACTCTGATGTGCTTGGCCTCGACTCCTTGAAGAGAACTGACAATTGCACTCTTGAAGTCGTTGAAAAAAATATCACGTTGGATTTGCATTACGGCTTTGGTCTGTACCAGCAATCCTTCAAAATCTTGAGTATATTCGACCAAGAGATGTCAGCCAGCTTCAGGATCCGAGATAATTCCGTGCGCCTGTACTATACTGTCCATTTCTCTGGTGACGACGGTTTAACCTGCTCCGTCACATTGCACGATCTGTCCTTCGAGAGGTTGGCCAAAGTAGATTTCTCTTCTTCTAGGTCTGAATTTGATGGAGCTGATGTTGAAGAAATCTTTGAGAAGGAGGTAGTTCCATTCCTCAACAATAAGATCGATAAGGCTGCCGTAGAAAAAGCATTGCAACAACAAATTTGTAAACAGCAGCACCAAGAAGTTTCTGAACAAATGCCAATGATCCATATGTCTATTCTACAACAGATAGGAGTCTCAGCTCAGTAAGGATGATTATGGACTGCATTGCACATAAATCAAAAACATTTCTAAACTGTCTAAATTGTATATATTTTAATTAATTTGTTATTTATACTCTTCCACAATCCATTAACTTGTGTATATCCATATATTGTGTATCCAGTAACTTAATCCATATGTCTTCGAATGTATATTTATGTATACGAATGAATATTTATATATGTATTCGAATGTATATTTAATCATGTATTCGATTTAATATTTAATCATGTATTCGAATGAATATCTAATGAAATAAAAATGTGAAATTGATGGTTTCTTTTTATATTTTCGGATCGTGTATCGATTTACTATAAGTTTTCTGATTCTTAACAAATTAGGGTCCTTTTGTATGTTTTCGGATATGTAAAAAATGAATATGCTATCAATTTTAATCTCACAGGATCACGTATAGAATAATTTTCACTTTTTTGATTTCTAGCATGTTAGAACACTAAAAAAACTAAAGGGATCCTAATATAATAGAAATAAGAAAAATTAAAAGTCTTCAACATGCAAGTAATTGAGTGTAAAATCGAAAGAATTGTTATTTTCTACATCTCCTAAACATTTGAAGGGACTCTAAGTTAAATCGATACGCCAGCGTCCATGCGATCTTAAAATCTATAGCATTTTTTTTTCTACTTGTCTGAAAGTATGTAGACAGATCCTCATATATTAGAAATCCGAAAAGATAAGATAGATTCAACTCCCCACTATGTCGGAGTTCATAAGTCGCTGGCACATCTAATTATTTGATGGATTGAAGGCTTGTTCTAACCCTCTGTTTTGAGATATCGCTCTTCCACAGAGAAGGAGGCAGAGCACTGTTCTCTTAGTCGATGTCTTCGGTGAGGAAAGGACTTTGGACTCTGCAGTCTAAAGCCGTCTTACTTCACACCCAACCAGTGGAACAGTCTCTTCACGTACCATTAATTCCATCGCAATAGCTAGAAGACACCACCTTATGTATTGCCACAATGCAATCAAAGGGGGAGGACTAAGTAAAAGTTGAATGTATGAAATGTTCATATAGTTCATTTTTTATATATGTATGAGGAGCATACGAATATATATATAAGTTAAGTATCGGCGAAAGTCAAATGTCAAAAAAAGAGAAGAAAGAATAAGATGTAACACGTGTGAACTGCTGTAACATACTATCTTTATTGGGTTCAGCACATCTTTATATATACACATGATCAGCTGATCTGCTCAGTCAGCTGACATCGAAGTACCAGCTGACTGTAACTCCCCCC